>NW_011888800.1:4979834-4982282 GCF_000151845.1 Pteropus vampyrus | reverse complement strand
TCCTGCAGTTTACTTACCTTTAATCTGCTGGTTCTTCTAATCTACATGCTGCTTTGCATATACTTTTCAGTTTGAGTACCTTCTCATTCCAACCTTTAAAGTTAATTAGTTTCAGGGATTAAAGTCAGGGAGTCATCTATTTTGTGAATTAATCAGCAGGGCAAGACTAAATGTACTTTGCATGGTCTCTGTCCCAAATTTGGGGCTCCTAGAATACTGACACAGCCTCCTAGAGGCTGACACAGGGCAAAGATTCAGATTAAAATAGGTTGTACTGGGCTTTGGGACAAATAAATGTTGAATATGAATAAATAAATGAATGATATGGATAAATATTTTTAGGTTGAAAGATATCACCAAACTTCTGACCTAAGCTCAATGATCTGACTTCATACTACTTAAACCTCAATCTTGGAGGCTAGAACTACCCAACATGCAGTAGATTGACGAGCTAGAATCCCTTGGCCTTGATCTTTGCATGTAAGTACAAGTTTTACTCAAATCAAAGGTATTTTGTTTTTCTGCAGGGGAGTGTGGAAACCCAGGCCATTTGACAGTAAGATTTTTATGCATGATTTAAGTGCATTTAAGGGTGTAGACTGCTATGTTTTTGCATATATGAGTATGTAGCCACTCATATCATATAATTTTAGAAGCCAGAGCATACCCACTACCCACACTACCTACCATTCATGAATCACTGATGCCTGAAATGCCCTACCAAGTAATTTGGCTTAAGGCTAAGAATATCCTCAGAAGGGACGATACATTAAAGCTCATTAATTATCTATAGTATAGATGATTCCATAGTATCTTCTATACCATAGTATAAATGCATTTTATCAAACTCTTTCTAAGAGCTATTTTGAGAGAAGAAGGAATAGAGGTTTAAGGTGCCAGGGGAAGTAATTGAGAGAGAGAGAGAGAGAAAATGGTGCCACAAATTTCCCTACCATTTCTTCACTGGGCCAGCGCTGGGTGGAACTGGGAATTGGGGAGGCAGAGAGAGAGGGGAATAAGGGAATTGGGCAGGCAAGAATGACCCTCAATTCTGCTTTCTCTTTCCTGATCAGTTGCCCTTCACTCTAGCTTGCTTGTTGCTGGAGTGTAGAGGCCAAACCAGGGAAGTTTATCTTTGCCACCTGCAGGGGAAGGAGGTGTGGTTTTATTTTAACTTCAGCTTCCTTTGCTTCTTGGGTGCAGCTCTCACAAGTGCTAACTTGCTCTGCCTATGGGAGCTGTATAGTTGCTACTTGAGCCCATGTATTTTGACAGAGAGAGGAAAAAAACTATCCCTTTGAAGTGAAGGTGGGTGAAAGAGAAAGCCACATTAAACGACCAGCCAATGTTAAATTTGGGCTTGCTCCTATTTGTACGAGATTTAAATATACCCTAGGCCATATTCTGCTGTTACACTTTTTTATTTAGTAGTTTGTCCCATTTCTAAGCAGCCCCATGTAAGGCACTTAACTTCGACTTTCTTATACCTCCCAAGAACTTCGATATCAGTTCTCTAACGGCTCAGGGACTCTAAAAACTCCCATTAGTAGCTTGAGGACTCTGACCCCAGCTAGGGAAGAATATCTGAATTCAAACATGACAAACAATAATGAAGAACTATTTATCCTGCCCCACCCACCCGACACACGCCCCAATTAAATAAAACTAAACCCACGCTTGAGGGGTGTGTCCCCCAAGGTGCTTACTCAAAGATAAGTTGATTTAGTTGTTGTGAGAGAGTTATGAAGTGTACTTGTTTGACATAGGGTGGGTGTTTACAACTCAGGAGAGTATCTTGATTTGCCTCTGATAGATGAGCAAGCTATAGAGCCATGGAGCTCTTCGTAAGAAATAAAATCTTTTCCCTGTTTTATAGGAACAAGTTATTCAATACTCTACTTGAAATGAAAAAACAAAATGGGAGCAGATATCAGTAAAGCGTGGGTTAAGTATAATATGGTATAACCATAAATAAAAAACTGAACAGTTACAAAAAAATGAGGAAGCTCTCTGGGCACTGATATGGAACAATCGCCAAGAGATATTATTAAGTGATAAAAAAAAAAAGCAATGTACAAAACAATGTGGATAATCTGCTACTACTATAAAAAATGTCTCACTTTTGTGCACATATAGATTATCTAGGATTCACAAGAGAAGACATATTCTATATTGTCTCCCAGCATTCCAGAATGTTTAAGCCCCAGACACCCTCAGGGACCCATATATTAAGAGATTATTAATTGCCAGGCAGTGTCTCAAATAGATAAAACCCAGACAAACTCAACATTGTGAAGAATAACCCAATAAACACTCAGCTACAATAATCCTTGTCCTTCTTATTTCATCTATGACCCCACCCATTGCTAAACTACCTCACCATACCCCTACCTCAACATATGCAAATTTAGGATTATTCTGAAAGAAATCACAGACATCATATAATTT
>NW_011888800.1:4976905-4979784 GCF_000151845.1 Pteropus vampyrus | reverse complement strand
AAAACTAAACCCACGCTTGAGGGGTGTGTCCCCCAAGGTGCTTACTCAAAGATAAGTTGATTTAGTTGTTGTGAGAGAGTTATGAAGTGTACTTGTTTGACATAGGGTGGGTGTTTACAACTCAGGAGAGTATCTTGATTTGCCTCTGATAGATGAGCAAGCTATAGAGCCATGGAGCTCTTCGTAAGAAATAAAATCTTTTCCCTGTTTTATAGGAACAAGTTATTCAATACTCTACTTGAAATGAAAAAACAAAATGGGAGCAGATATCAGTAAAGCGTGGGTTAAGTATAATATGGTATAACCATAAATAAAAAACTGAACAGTTACAAAAAAATGAGGAAGCTCTCTGGGCACTGATATGGAACAATCACCAAGAGATATTATTAAGTGATAAAAAAAAAAAGCAATGTACAAAACAATGTGGATAATCTGCTACTACTATAAAAAATGTCTCACTTTTGTGCACATATAGATTATCTAGGATTCACAAGAGAAGACATATTCTATATTGTCTCCCAGCATTCCAGAATGTTTAAGCCCCAGACACCCTCAGGGACCCATATATTAAGAGATTATTAATTGCCAGGCAGTGTCTCAAATAGATAAAACCCAGACAAACTCAACATTGTGAAGAATAACCCAATAAACACTCAGCTACAATAATCCTTGTCCTTCTTATTTCATCTATGACCCCACCCATTGCTAAACTACCTCACCATACCCCTACCTCAACATATGCAAATTTAGGATTATTCTGAAAGAAATCACAGACATCATATAATTTTAGCCATAGACACTTTAATATAAGCTTAAAAAATATAAGGACTAAGTTTTTAAACCTAACGGCAATATCAGTGTTACGGCTCCCCAAATCAACAGCCATTCTTTAAAATCATCAAATATCAAGACCATGTTCACTCTCATAGGACCAGGAAAATGTGAACACTAACTAAATTTTATTTTTAATTTTAGAGTCTGTCTGTTCAAATCAAGATGTAAACAAGGTACATTGGCATTTGGTTAATATTGACTTTAAGTCTATTTTAATCTACATGGGGTTTTTAAAATTTATTTCTTGCATAAACTGGGTTGTTTGACCTGGAGAGATTCTCACCTTCTGAATTTGGCTGATTGCTTTCTCACAGTTTTGTTTCAGTTTTGTCCATTCAACTTCCTCTGTAAATTGACATTTGATCTAGAAGCTTAGTTTGATTCAGATTTAATCTTTTTTACAAGAATATTTCATAGGTGGTATTGTGTGCAGCCATCAAGAGGCATGTGTTTTCTGGTTATCTCTCTTTTAGTGATATTAGCAGCCATTGATGGTAATTACCTAGATCAATTATTTCAATTAGGAGTTGCAAAATAGTGCTATCCGCATCCTGTCATTCTTCTTAATTAGTTGGAATACTCCTATATAGAGAAATTTGCTCATTAACTCTATCTACCCTGAGATAGAGTTCTCACATGAAAAGAAGAATAAATGCTTAACCTTTTCCACCCATAATTCAAGATAATGATTTGGTCCTTTAGCATCCTCTAAAGATGGCCAACTAGCTTCATGAGTTCATGGGTTTTAACATATCTGATATATTTTAATTCATTGTGATTTTTAGCTTTTCTGATTCTCAAATGGCTCTATATTTGGCCAATGGAAAGCTCTTCAAGTTGGCTCCTGAGAAATTTTGACACAAGCCTAATCATCTTTGATAACTTCATTGCATTCTGGTATGACAAGATATTCAGGCTCCTCTTGTTTACTGCCTTCAGACCTGGAACATCCATTTGCCAAAATCCCTGGTTTCTTTTACTGGAAAATGGTATTTAGATGCTACGATCCAGACACAAGAGGTGCTTATTGCTATTGGGTTGACTTTTATATTAATAGGCCAGAGAAGAAGTATTTTTTAAAATATATTATAGGTTCATACTGATATTCTTAATTCAACATTAGAATTACATGGTTTTGCTTGTGTGATTTTTTCTCTTACATGAAAATCTGAGTTTCTAATCCTTTTAAAATAATCATTTATTTGCTTAATACTAACATATGTATATCCATATCTATATATCTATATCTATATATATGTATGTATATAGATAGCCATTTTAGGTAACAATACAAACAAAACCATCATTAAATTTTTGTTTGGTTATTACTGTTTGTTTGTTTGCAGTTCTTTTTATTTTCAGAGTTTACCACACTAGGGCTGTGTAGACACATGACTGTTTTAAATCACATTTTTTTAAAGAAATTACTTCTCTAGTTTTGATTTAATTTTTTTATAATTATATAAGACATTTATATTGTTCCATTGTTACATCTACAAAACAAAGTACATTCAGAAAAATCTAACTTCCATCTCTACTCCTTTACTCCCCTGCTTCTTTTTCCTTTAATTATTTTATTTTATGGTTCCTTAAATATTAGCAAGTACACACCGAGACACTCATACCACCCTTCCTTAGATAAATGTTAGAATACTATATACACTTTTCTTTAATTTTTTTCACTGAACATCTTTTTGAGCTGATCACTCCATAGCAGTACATAGAGATAGCCCCCTTTCTGTTTACAGCTATATAGTATTCTACTGGGAAGATGTTCCATAGTTTATTCAACTAGTTTCCAATTTTTTGCTATTATAGTATAAACAATTCTTCAATATATAGTCTTGTGTCAAAGTCTTTTTTGTACTTTTACAACACGTTTTTGGGTTGATGCCTAGAGGTTGAATTACTGGACCAAAGGGCAATTGCACATATAATTTTACTGGATAGGTCAAATTCCCATCCACTGACTTTGTACTATTTTGTATTCCCATTAGTAATGTATGAGATTGCCTATTTCTCCATAGCCTCAGCAACTAAATATG
>NW_011888800.1:4963939-4976855 GCF_000151845.1 Pteropus vampyrus | reverse complement strand
GTCAAATTCCCATCCACTGACTTTGTACTATTTTGTATTCCCATTAGTAATGTATGAGATTGCCTATTTCTCCATAGCCTCAGCAACTAAATATGTTATCAATCTTTTAGATTTTTGTTAATTTGATAGGTGAAAAAATTGTATCTCGGTGAAGTTTTCACATATATTTCTGTTATAATAAGTAAGGTTGAGCATCTTTTCATATATTTAAGGATCATTTTCCTTTTTCTGTGAACTGTCTTCTCATATTTCCAGCTCATTTTTCATAGGTGTGTTGGCCTTTTTTTCTATGTTTTTAGAAACCCTTCTACATTGAGCTAGGGGCTCTTTGTGACATAAAGTGCAAATAATTCTTTTCAGTTTTAATAAACTTTAAATAGATATTTTTGACATCCTCAGATAAAAACACTAAATCACAAAAGAGTTAATTAAGGAAGCTCCCAAAGGCCATGAAAAAAGCCTACACATTTCACTAATAACAAAGTATAGGTGCACAGTAATTAATTACAAAAGGTATATCTCTAGTCCCTGGTTCTCCATGTCAAACTTTGGATGCTGCACATGTACGTTCAGAGTACTAGATTCTAGGTTAGCCTAGATAATCTATGATGTGTCACCTCAATGCTTGATGCCTTTAGTTTTCCATTTCTATAAAACACCTAGCAGAACATGTTGTTTCCATTTCTGCCAAGTTCATTGACTCAACAGACATGTCTAGATACCTTCCTTTTAGAGTGTGGCAATCAGGCAAGGTCTCTCTGAGAAGGTGATATTTGAACCAAAACCTAAAAAGAGAGGCCAGCCATTGTGCAGATCTAGGGAACAGATTTCTGAGCAGAGGAAACATCAAGTGCTAAGTTGCTTAAAGAGAAAAAGCTTGAAATGTTTGAAAAGCTGAGCTTTGGGGGAGCATCGTGAGTGAAGGGACAAGTGTGTTGGATGAGATGGACAGCAGGGTCCAGATTATATAGGTCCTTCTAGGTTAGAGTTAGGAGTTTGGGTTTTAACCAGCTTCTGCTCTTGCCTCTGGATGAGTTCAATTTTTTGTTTGTTTGTTTGTTCATTTCCCCCATGAGTTAATTATTTTCATTCCATCCTTCTCACCTTCTACAACATTAGCACTCACTCTTTTTAACCATTTACTGCCCATTCTCTACCTTGGCCTCTGAGATTTGAAGCACATTCTTATTCTCCTGGCACTATGCAGCTCTTCCTGGAGGAAACAAGCAGTGAGGATGTCACCAGTTAACGTACACAAGCACTTCATTTAGCACAGTTCCGTAAGAGGCAATTTATTTTCCTGCACAGAAGGGAAGTACACTTTTGCTCACGCTAACACACATTCTTGGTCTTTGCCCAATACAAATCAGTAACAATCCCTTGTACAAGTGGCTTCTTGTGAAAAGTTTATCCACATGCTTTGTAAGTTTCTGGTTGGAGTTGTATTTATTTTTTGCACTCTCTGTAAATTCTTAGAACATTACTGTATACTCAATAAGTATCAGTGGCTACTTGTTTATTAATTAAATTTTCCTTGGAGTTCAGCTATGAAGAAGTCCTATTTCAGCTTTCATGCCACTATTGCAGGCAGTACCAACAATTAGAGAAGCCAAGAAAACTATTCAAAATAAACATTTCCCGTGTTTTATCACCTATCAGCCCTGCTCCCCTTGAGCCCCCCACTGCTAATAATAAACAAGTCTCTCCCAACCTTAGGAAAACCTGCAGTATCTGGAAAGGGCAGTGAAAAGCTAAATGAATCATTTTAAAACAAGTTACACAGCCTGCCAGGAGTACAAGACACCTAGGTCAAGATTTCAAATACTGACTCTTTTTTAATAGAATTTGTTTTTTAATAGATGCTTGTTTAATTTGGGATAGTAAATACATATTCTGCTTGAGAAATATGTTCCCTAATCACATTTTATCTTTGGCTACAAATGATATTCCTCTTCTTCTTGATGACTATTTCTAACTTAGTAACTTAATTCTCATTCCAGCAGATACTTATTCTCACACGCAGTTGAAGTATTTAAAAAGAATCCTAAAATATAAATGTTTTCCTTGGATCCCATTAACATTTAATGAATGCCTACTAGATGCCTGTACTTTCACAAACACTATTTCACTTTATCCTAGAGTAGTTTAGCTTTTTCATTCAGTACTTACAAGTGCCAGCATCATGACAAATGCTGAGGATATGTATCAGTCGGATAGACTTGCTTACGTTGTGATAACAAACAACCCCACATGATAGCGATTTAAAACAAAGTTTATTTCATACTCATACTAAATTTGCACCATAGATTGGCTGGGGATCTGCTCACCATCTTCATCATCCCCACTTGGGGTCCTAGGCTGACAGAGCAGTCACCACCTGTACATTGCCGGTCAGCCAAGGGAACAGCAGAGTCTAGAGGGTCTCCCACTGATAGTTAACTTCTCTGGCCCAGGACTGACACAGATCACTTTCTCACATAACTCATTGGCCAGAACTAGTCACATAACTTCGGGGGTGTCAGGAAGTACAATCCTACCACATGCCCAGAAACAGAGAGCTAGAAATAGATCAGCATAAGACAGATTATTAAAATTACATGGTTCTTGCCTTTGCTGGAGCAATCAATCCAGTTGGGGACACAGATACATAAACAAAAATTTTCAAATACTGTGCGCTAAGTTCCAAAACTGAAGTCTGCACAGAAGAAGAGTGGTAAATCCGAGGTGGTGGTATAGAGGGTAGCAAAGTCTACCTATGAAGGTAGCAGTTGAGTGAATAGTGAATTGTAGGTGGGATCTAGCAAGTGAAGGGGGCAGAGCATGGGTTAGCCCTCCAGGCATCTATAGCCAAGGCAGAGGCAAGAGATAGATCCATCTGTATAGAATAAGAAGTAGGGTATTGGTGCAACATTGCCGAGTGTACAGTGCTAGGCCAGAAGAGACAGAGGTGAGACTGTAGGTATAGGCAGGGGCCAGACCATGTCATTGTGGGGAGCTCGAGCCTTAGCCTAGAAGAGAGGGAGCTATTGATATATTTTAAGCAGGGAAGTACTATGGTTGATGTGTCTGTCATCTCTTGGGGCATATATAGTTCAGTGTTCCCCCTACAATTCTTCAAAAGTAAAAAAGCAAGATGGTACTTAGAGAAATATTATGAAATCAACCCAAATTAGATCAAAGCCGAGAAATGGAAAGTAACCATGAAGAGAGAAAGTCTCTCAAGCCTTAGCCAACAGGAACCTCTATTAACCAACCTAAAGACATTTGGGAGTAGAGAGACTGAAAAGATGTTGTTCAGCCTTAAAATCCCAAAAATGACATTCACAGGGTTAAATAGAAACTCTGCTCATCCAACTCTGTCCAGAGGAGAGAGAAACTTCACAAATTGGAACTTTTAGAATTTCCAATTCCATTGCCAAGCTCAATTCCATTGTGAAACAGCTGCCTCAGGTGTTGTATCAGAGCGTGATGCTGTTAAACAAAAACATTGTTTAAATAATGCCACTTAGTCTAATTCGGTGCTCACTAAGCAAACTTCTCCTTAGGATTTCTCTTCCAATGTTATGTAAGCCTAAGAAAGTATCCATCACACAGGAATTTTTTAGGTCCCTGAAACTGTGAATCAATTTGCTGACAAACCCAAATTTTGAGCCTGAAAAATCCAGGTGTATGGTAGAATTACCAAGATAATGTCACACCACTATGAAATCTTACAAGAAAAAAACCTTATCAACAGACATACTACATTACCCAGTAGACATGAGATCTAATTCATCTATGAATGTATTTTTCAATTTTTTGAATATAAAATATTTCAAATATATAAAAGTACAAAAATCATATAGCAGCTATCCACACACGTCACCAGATTTTACCATGTCGATACTTTGCTATATTTCTTTTATTTTTTAGAAATAACAGAACTCTTCTGTGTTTTCAACCAACATAAATATAGTATAAGTTCTTTTAGAACTGTCCTTTTGGAGAACTTTAAAAAAAATGATCTCTGAGATCCACCCAAGTCAATTCAATCCAAGTGGTCAACTTTTGTAAATGCTACAGTTGCCCTAAAAATTAATGTATATTTTCTAATTGATGGATACAGGTTTTATAAGCACCCATCAGATCTATTATATCAATTGTATTAGTCAAAATTCCTATGTCCTTACTTGTTTTTTGTATTCTTCATCTAGAAATTTCTAAGCAATATATGTGATAAAATTTCCTTCTGGTGTTGCTGATTTATCAGTTTTTCTTTGAAGTTCCTCATTTTAGGAGTTATATACTTTGATACTCTGTTGTAATATCTTCCTCAAAATTTCCTTTTTATTGAATTTTATTCTAACAATCTTCATTTATAACAATTTTTTTGGTTGTTTTAAAGTCTGTTTCATTTGGTATTAAGGTAGTGTCCCCAGCTTTCTTTGTGTTGTTGTTTCTATGGCATCTCTTTACCATCATTTTATTTTCAACTTTTGGTGATATTATGTTTTAGTTATATATTTTGAAACCATCATATATCTAGCTGATAAGGTTGTGAGGTTTTTAAAATAAAATCTGAGCCTTCATATTTGAACTAGTGAATTTAGCCCATTTTTATTTATCATTATTGCTGATACATTTGGCTGGTTCTATGTCTACAATTTTGTTTTGTGCTTTCTATTTATCCTTTTTCACAGCTGCATATTTTTCTTAAATTCTGTTAGATTTATCATGTTTTCTGTTTCTTTTTTTGCCTTCTTCTGATTTTGAAGTTACATTTTTTTTATTTCTATATTGAGGATTACTCTTAAAATTCTACATACATAATTAATCAAGAAAATCTAAATTTAACCTAATTTCCTCACATATAATAGACACTAGAACTTTTTTAACTCAGTAAATCCTCTGCAATCCTATACATTATCATTTTCTTTTACTTCAGTTACCCTTGAAATTACATCCTCCCAATCGTCATTATTTTGCTGATGCCATTATTGTTATTGTTTATATCATTGATTATCAATTTATCACTACATTTCATATCATTTATTACGCATTTTGAACTCCTGGACCATGTAGGCAATATATTTTAGATATCAAGTCTATGTCAGGCATAGTTCTGTGGTTTCATTTTCTCGGGTCAGACTTTTTTTTTCACTAAGATCCATATAGAAATAGAAAGGTTTCCTTTATGAGTCTTTGGCTACTGTGTAGACTTTTTTTCTATTTTGTCCTTTCACTGACAGTACAGTCTCAGCCTCTAGATGTCTTGGCTTTAGCAGATACCTCAAATTCACTCACCATATCATGCAAATTCTAGCTTCTTATTTCACACACTATGGTCATCAAAGCCTAAGGCCCATAATCCCACACCAAGGGCAGTGGTTGTCAGCTTACTCATCTGGCTTTCAGTTCTCTTTTCATTTCTGGGATCTAGGAATTTCCCTTTTTTTTTTTTTTTTTTGGTAGGCTGAGCTATAAATTTCAAAAAATTTTTATAAATTTGATTTAGCTTTTCTCCGAATTTATAGTGGGAGAGTTTCTGTTTCTTCTAGTCTACTTTTTTACCAGAAGCTACTAATTTTCTATGTAGTTGTGAGTGTATATATATATATTTGTATATGTTTTCTATGTACTTTTATATATTTTCTATGTATTCCATATATTTATACATTCATGGATATATATTTATATAAAAATAACATGTATACAACATATATACACAACTGCAACAATTGCACATAAAGTCCCACAATTTTATATGATCTAATTTCTATAATAAATTCTTTACTATGATATAATGATATAGATCTGCTCATAGTGGTTTCTGCTTCTCTGAACCTCGACTACTACAAAATTTGGTACTGGGAGTGTTTTGGTTAGTTGTTTCCAAAAGTGCCACAGAACTTAGAGAATGAAAATGATGAAATCAGAGCTTTAAATTCCCAGCTTAAGATCTGCATAAGGAGCCTAAAATATATGACTTCCTAATAGAATCCTTTATCTCCTACAGCCTTAGGGCCAAGAGTTCCAAAACCGACCTCAAAGTCAACTCTTGTAGGAGGCTAAATTATAATGCAAATTGACATCCCTGCCTTATAGAAAATTTCTCCTATTAAAGTCAGAATATTAATTGGCAATGAGCAGGAATCTTAATATTTGTATGGGGATTTGTGGTCAAATTCAATGAAGATGGGCAACTTGAACCCCTAAACTCTAATAAGCCTCTTTACCAAAAGAAGCAGCCCTTTCTCTCCTGTCTAAAGAGGTTAGTCTCCTTTTGCCTGAAGAACCTATAATCACCTCCTCTGAGATATTTTGCCTTGCAAGGAACTGCTCATCTTCCTTAGGATCTAATCTCCCCACCTTTTACTTGAGTCTGCTACAACTAGACTCAAGTCCCAACAGACCCAAGAGGGCAAGGTACAAAGTGTGACTCATAAGGAGATACAATAAACACTAATGGAATTGGATGACTTTGCCCATTTACATCAAAAGAAATATAAATAACAAGCGATTCCTAGACTTGAGTTAGTTCACAGACCCAGAACCCCCTGAATGAAGAAGGGTCCGTTGAGTAAGGACTCTGCTACACAGACAAAAAATTTATATTGTAAATCTTCTTCCTAACTTTCTCCAAAGGCACCCATGGCCATTTATCAAGGTGGCTACACATTGGAGAAGGAAAAATAATCAGACTTTGATGGAAGTTGAGTGATAAATGGGGTTTTAGCTCAAGGCTGTCTCATAATAGTCACAGTGGGTACCCTAACCTCCAACAAGGTCATCATCAAATGTCACTGAGATTTTGTGGTTGTTTGTTATGCAACATTAATGTGGTAACAGATAACTGACATAGTTGATTTAAGAAAATTTATGGGAGGCTAAATTCAAAGGGCCTGATTTTTAGATGTGATAAGTTGCATTAGTTCGATTTACATATTATAAGACTGAAGGATAAGGAAAAGCCAATTTACTTTTCCAAGGTCACAAAGGACAATATTAGAAAGTGTCTAGTTGTTATTCTTTAGTGTGAATTCTCTAGTGTAAAATTAAGGTATAATTAATTACATTGCAAGGAGGTTGTCATGCCCCATTTAACTAATAGACATTTGCAAAGTAGGTGATAGGAAATTAAAAATTATGTTCTAACTTTCTTTACATTTTGCCATAGACTGACTACCATTTAACCGTCATGTTCACTGTTGCCTATCTCTGTCTCTACTTCTCCACCAAGTATCTCACAAAATACTACTAATGTATATCATAGCATGCCCCATACTAGGAGTCGCCTTTTCCTTTAGGATGAAGTAATAGGGTCCAAGCTAGGCTGTGTATAGAGCCAGACAGAGTATGGGGCCAGCTACAAGGTATGATTTTCAGAAGCACAAGAAACTCAACTTGTTTTGACTGAACACCCCTGCTGGATCTCCTAAGTACTTGCTTTTTACCTTAAATCACTCCTTGGGTTCCTCTATTAAAAGGGGCTGGTAACATTAAATATTCCTTGAGGTGGGTAACATAAAATACAGATGTGAAAGATGTTCTGCTACTAGGGGAGGTTAAGAGAAACGGAAAATGTGAAGAAAGGCCAACTTCAGTGTGGTCAATAGAAGAGAAGCCCAAGTCGATAGACAACCCTTCTGCCTGGAGTCAGGGTGATCTTTGAGGGATAAAGGAAGTTTTGGAAGTAGGTTTATCTACTTCTTCATTTGAAGGAGGCAGGTAGCCTCTTTCTAGGAGTCAGAATGAGATGTGATCAATTTCAAGGTGTCAAGAACATAAGTAGTAAAACAGTTAAAACAATTAATGGATTAGCAATTGGAAGAACTGGTGCTGGGCTCCAACTTGACCATAAATTAACTGTATGACCTTGGGCAGTTCACCCCTTTGGCCTCAGTTCTTATCATCCAGGTGATAACCCTCAGAGGACCTCTCCTGCATTCACATTATAAAATGTCTGCTGGCAGGGCCTCTGTAGACAAGAAACACAACAGAAATGTGGTTTGTTTTTTTTTAAAATCCCAGCAAGTCCCAATGTCTAACTGCAGTTTACGAGTAGGAGTGTTGTGTTTAGCTGTCAAAACAACCACATCTAGCACTAACAGAACCCAACTCCTTATCACTTAGGCTAATGTGCACGTGACTCTGGGGATCTTTGCCATCACTGGCATTGGCAGTCCTTGTTGACTTAACGGCACCGTTTCCAAAGAAGATTACTGCAAAGCCATCTTTCCTGTGGTGTTAAAGGTAGCAGGTGGTTGTGGTTTGAGAATAAGTCTTTGTACTCAACCCCTTGCTTGCTCAAACTTATCTTCTAATCATATCGGTCTCCTGGATGATTGATGCTCTGAATCCTACCACCAGTTGTAAGACCTGTCACCTCACACCGCACCAAAAATATTGTTCCTAATCCTTTTTGATCCCAGGCTTTAGAGTTTGTTTTGTTTTGTTTTGTTTTGTTTTGTTTTGTTTTGTTTTGTTTTGTTTTGTTTTTACCAGAGGCCCCCAGCTAACATATACTCCCCTAACTTGAAGGAAATAACTATTATACTGTACCCTTTAGCTGCTGTACAGTTTTCGAAGATCTTTGTAAATTCTTTGCAAATGCTGACTGATTCCTTAAACAGACCAGTAAGGACATTTCTATAGGAAAGAGTCTTTCCATATGACAAAACTGAGACATGGAGACCATGAATTTCTCTTCAGTATATCACAAGTTGGCTTGAGACGAGATCACACGGCACCAAAGCAACATAATGCTCTCTTTTATGTCTCTATGCCTCTCACACTTGGAAATCCCTAATCCGCTAAAAACTTCCCAGACTCCATCTTTACAGCTAAGAATATAAACTTTGTAATTCTGCCAGACAGATGTGGACTATGCTAGTCTCATTCTATGAACATTTCATATTAACAAGTATTTATTAGGCTTTTTTAAAAAAAAGATACTCCTACTTGCAAAAAGCATATACACCTTTGTACCAACATGTAGGAATGATCATCACAATCAGTCTATGGTAACACAAGACTCCTCCCAGCTAATATGTTAATGTATAGAAAATACCAGATGGATCCAAAATTTACTAACCGAACTTGTGACTTCAGAATGATGAGGAAAGTCTTCCAAATCTGTCCTACTCGGAATACTCATTTTAACTACATCAAGTTTCCAGTAGAAACTACAAATATTTCTCAGTGAGCCTTTGGCTCTTCACCAAGCAAGTTTCCCTTGGGCAACTTCTGAACTTCATCTGAGAGTACATTTACCAAAGAAACCCTCAGATAACCTATAATCCCTAACTTTAGAGGAAATGGCTGGAGTGGGGCCGATAAAAAGAAGAGAAATTATCTACCTTTATGCAAAGGGAAAGTTTCCTTGAAAACAGGGTGGACCCTTGAATACCACTTTAGGCTCAGAGGTATCCTAGAAAGCATTTGGGCAGCAGATTTGCCCAACCTCCTATGGAGTAACTTGCATTTCTTCCACAGATCCAGGAGTGAATAATGAGATCTGGCTGAAATTTTAATCCAGTTAGTTCAACCTTTCTAATCAATAGGCTTCCTGGCTTAATGCCAGGAATAATCTAGTTAGTTCAACCTTTCCAATCAATAGGCTTCCTGGCTTAATGCCAGACATAAATCTTCACCAGGAGACTTTCTCTCCCCACATATTCCCTTGGTAAACAGACAAGTTATTTCAGGAGATAATCTCAAGCTCGAATCTATCCTCTCCTTTCATTGTCGCTGCCCAGGTCCTAATCCAGGCCCTTGGCACATCCCATATGGACTCTTACAAAGTTTCCTACCTGAACTTTGGCCTCTAATCTTTCCCTCCTTCATTCATTCTCTGCATTGTCACCAAAGTAGTCTTTCCAAAATGAAATGTCATGACTGCCCTACAGAATAAACTTTGAACTCTATAAATTGGTACTCAAGGCCCTTCCAAACACAGTCATGACCTGGCTATCCAATCTCATCAATCATTTCCAATCTTCATGTCTCCTTTTATCCTAACATACCTAAATTAATCATTTATCGTCATCTTCATTCTGTGTAACACCTTAAATTCAGTGTCTTGAAACAACATTTACTCTCAGGCTCCCAGGTCTACAAATTTGGCTGGAGAGGCTCTGTTAATGTCTGCCCCTTATGGGGCCCAGGCTCAAAGAGCATCAGCTACCAGGGCAGTAGCTACTAGTTCTTCTTCATGGAGGAGAATAGAAGTGCCAAGAAAGGTAAGCAGAAACACACAATACATCTTAAGGCCTAGATAGCTAAGAATGTACATACTGTCATATTTGCCCACATTTCATTGTCTAAAGCAAGTTACATGGCCAAGTTCAACATCAATTGGAGAGGGAAATACGTTCTATGTCTAGTAGGAGAAACCACAATAACATATAGCGAAAGGCATTGATAAAAAGAAAGGTAAATAATTAGGAACAAATATTTATTGCTGCATAATAAATTATTCTTAACACTGCAAGAATATTATCTCACAGCTTCTATGGGCCAGGAATCCAAGAGCAGCTTAGCTAGGTGGTACTAGCTCAGTGTCTCTCATGAAGTTTCAATTAAGCTATCAGTCAGAACTGCAGTTGTCTGAGGCTTGATGGTTGAAGGATATGCTTCTAAGATTACTCCCATGATTGTTGGAAAATATGTTCTTCTCCGTGTGGGCTTCTCCAAAGGCTACCTGAGTGTCCCCACAACTTGGCAGCCAGATTCCCCCAGAGTGGGTGATCAAAAAAAAAAAGGGAAGTCCCAAGACAGAACATCTGAATTTTATAACTTTTTCTCAGAGATGACATAGCATCATATCTCCCATATTCTGTTGGTCATACACACCAACCCTTCTACATTGTGGGTTTGAAAACCAGGAGGCAGAAATCACTGTGGGCCATCTTGAAAGCTGGATATCACATTTTGATTTAAAATACCTTATTTAGTTATCCCCAGAAACTGCCAAACTGTCACCACAGTACAGTATTGTTGGATCTAAACTATTACAGCTAATCCAACAATAGCAGTTGCACAGAATTCTTTGTCAAAACATATTAATTTTTATATCAAAAATAGTAGCCATCTTTTGGCTTTTATTTTACATATCTGTCTTCCTGTCCATTAGCATTCTTCACACTAGCACATACCCATTATCTGAGTCTCCATCCCCAAGTCAACAAGACAAACTCTCCAATATTACTCTTTCTGTTAAGCTAGGGCATTACTCCCATAGGTTCCCCATAGTACTTTGTATGTACCTCAATTAAAAGCCCTTAATCCACTGTAAAGTATGTGTCTTCTTCTCAGTGTCCTTCACTGACTATGAGAGTTCCAAGGTCAAATATTTGATATAATAGCAAGTCAATAAATTTTGGAAGATTGTATGAGAAGGACAGGAGAAATGGAGAGAACACAGGGCCCTATCCTGACAGGCTTTCAAAACACTGGTTTTCTACCATCTGCTGGTTAAGTTCCTTTGATGTGTCAGCAAACGTTAGATGCTTTCATAGTCACCATCTCATCAAATTCTTCAATAATCTAGTAAATAAGAACTATTTTGAGAGAATTTGGTTTAAAAGCTCATAAAAGTTAAATAATTTTTCAAGGAAGTAGTAAAACCAGGATTTCATCCTTCAGTCGTGCATTCCAAAGACATGCTTTTCATTCCACTCCATTCAGCCTGTGCAGGGTAGAACCCCATTGCTTTCACTGTGCTGAACAGTGTATCCACTACTTACTAAAACTAGTTCTCTCACTTAATGATCTTGCTGTGTCAGTTCCTGAAAGTTGCTAATTAGGATATTCCTTGACCGACTATTCTCTTTTCACTTGTGACTCGATTAGGGTTCCAGAACAAACTCGCAGCCAGATGAAGCCTTGATTCTCTGCCTTTCATCTCAGAGGGTTAGTTGTGTCTAAAGAAGTAGGCACATTACAGTAGAATGGAGAAACACGGAGCTCTGCAGGCAGAAAGAACCCAGCAGCAGAGTCCAGCTCCATGAATACACTCACACACTGAGGGCCTGATCCAGGCATCTCACTGCAGATGTCCATCCCTGTGGGCTTTGACATCTTAAGGTCACATCTCCTAGCAAGTTGTGAGGAGGAAATGAATGGTATGCATGAAAATATTGAGAATTCTTTGAGAGAAAACTGGTGTATAAATTCAAGGTAGCATTAGCATTTTTTTGAAAGCCATTATTTATGTTAATTTCTTTTTCTTCCAGCCAGCTAACTTGGGCACATATGTATATACAAATATAAAAATATATAAATATACAATAATACATGGATAAATATACACATAAATATAGTGTTAATTATTTTAATTATGAATTGAATCATGTCATAGATGTGGGAGGGAGGCATTGCAGTCTCTTCATTCTTTTTTTTTTTTTTTTTTTTTTGCTAGGCTCCTCCTCCATACTCCTACCTCCAGAGTGCTAAAAACCTAGAAGGTATTCTTCTGTATCTTTTTCTCCATGTTCACATGCACACTCGTACATATACTAAAAACGGGTCATTACTTATTTACAATAATGGAAATCACATTATTCAAGCTTTTCAACATCATGCATTTCTCAATCAACAATATGCCAATATGTCGTAGAAATTCCACAAGTCAAATGGTATAACATAGTTCTAAATTCTTCTTTTGAAAGTTGCACAATATGTGGTGATGAGATAGGTCTATAATTTTTTTATCTATTTTCCTCTTAATGACACTTACTTGTTTCCAGATTTTTTTTTAGCACTACAAACAAATTACAATAAGATCTACAGGAAGAAATCAATCCACATTTTGGTATTTTACTTCTGTGGGATATATGCCCAGGAAAGGGATTGCTGGCTCAGAGGGAATATGTATTTTGGTTCTTAGAAATTGTTTTCAGTCTGATGGGACTAAAGAAATAGCTTATTGTTACCC
>NW_011888800.1:4958939-4963889 GCF_000151845.1 Pteropus vampyrus | reverse complement strand
ATTAATTTTTATATCAAAAATAGTAGCCATCTTTTGGCTTTTATTTTACATATCTGTCTTCCTGTCCATTAGCATTCTTCACACTAGCACATACCCATTATCTGAGTCTCCATCCCCAAGTCAACAAGACAAACTCTCCAATATTACTCTTTCTGTTAAGCTAGGGCATTACTCCCATAGGTTCCCCATAGTACTTTGTATGTACCTCAATTAAAAGCCCTTAATCCACTGTAAAGTATGTGTCTTCTTCTCAGTGTCCTTCACTGACTATGAGAGTTCCAAGGTCAAATATTTGATATAATAGCAAGTCAATAAATTTTGGAAGATTGTATGAGAAGGACAGGAGAAATGGAGAGAACACAGGGCCCTATCCTGACAGGCTTTCAAAACACTGGTTTTCTACCATCTGCTGGTTAAGTTCCTTTGATGTGTCAGCAAACGTTAGATGCTTTCATAGTCACCATCTCATCAAATTCTTCAATAATCTAGTAAATAAGAACTATTTTGAGAGAATTTGGTTTAAAAGCTCATAAAAGTTAAATAATTTTTCAAGGAAGTAGTAAAACCAGGATTTCATCCTTCAGTCGTGCATTCCAAAGACATGCTTTTCATTCCACTCCATTCAGCCTGTGCAGGGTAGAACCCCATTGCTTTCACTGTGCTGAACAGTGTATCCACTACTTACTAAAACTAGTTCTCTCACTTAATGATCTTGCTGTGTCAGTTCCTGAAAGTTGCTAATTAGGATATTCCTTGACCGACTATTCTCTTTTCACTTGTGACTCGATTAGGGTTCCAGAACAAACTCGCAGCCAGATGAAGCCTTGATTCTCTGCCTTTCATCTCAGAGGGTTAGTTGTGTCTAAAGAAGTAGGCACATTACAGTAGAATGGAGAAACACGGAGCTCTGCAGGCAGAAAGAACCCAGCAGCAGAGTCCAGCTCCATGAATACACTCACACACTGAGGGCCTGATCCAGGCATCTCACTGCAGATGTCCATCCCTGTGGGCTTTGACATCTTAAGGTCACATCTCCTAGCAAGTTGTGAGGAGGAAATGAATGGTATGCATGAAAATATTGAGAATTCTTTGAGAGAAAACTGGTGTATAAATTCAAGGTAGCATTAGCATTTTTTTGAAAGCCATTATTTATGTTAATTTCTTTTTCTTCCAGCCAGCTAACTTGGGCACATATGTATATACAAATATAAAAATATATAAATATACAATAATACATGGATAAATATACACATAAATATAGTGTTAATTATTTTAATTATGAATTGAATCATGTCATAGATGTGGGAGGGAGGCATTGCAGTCTCTTCATTCTTTTTTTTTTTTTTTTTTTTTTGCTAGGCTCCTCCTCCATACTCCTACCTCCAGAGTGCTAAAAACCTAGAAGGTATTCTTCTGTATCTTTTTCTCCATGTTCACATGCACACTCGTACATATACTAAAAACGGGTCATTACTTATTTACAATAATGGAAATCACATTATTCAAGCTTTTCAACATCATGCATTTCTCAATCAACAATATGCCAATATGTCATAGAAATTCCACAAGTCAAATGGTATAACATAGTTCTAAATTCTTCTTTTGAAAGTTGCACAATATGTGGTGATGAGATAGGTCTATAATTTTTTTATCTATTTTCCTCTTAATGACACTTACTTGTTTCCAGATTTTTTTTTAGCACTACAAACAAATTACAATAAGATCTACAGGAAGAAATCAATCCACATTTTGGTATTTTACTTCTGTGGGATATATGCCCAGGAAAGGGATTGCTGGCTCAGAGGGAATATGTATTTTGGTTCTTAGAAATTGTTTTCAGTCTGATGGGACTAAAGAAATAGCTTATTGTTACCCGACCACTAGTAAGAGTGAGCCCTTCTTCAGGTATTTGTTACCATTTTCATTTTTCCCTAGTGAATTGTTTTTCCAATATCCTTTGCCTTATTGTCATTGGACGGTTGTTTTATTAACTTATGAGAGCTCTTCAAATATTATAACAAAATCTTGCATTGTCTTCTACATTGGAGCTATATTTTTCCATATTTATTGTTTCAACATGTTATTTATGGTCTCTTTTGACTTCACTGTTATTTTTGAATATATGTGTATATGTTTGTGTATTCTTATATAACCTCTGGCTTTCCTGTCTTTGTTAAGTATCCTCTATCCTAGATTATTCATGAAGTTCTCTAGATTTTATTGTATTTTTTTTTCATTTATATCTTTACTCTATCTGAAATTTGATTTTTGAACATAGTGTAAGATAGAGTCTAATTTTATCTTTATCCAGATAAAGAAACAATTGTGCCAGCACCACTTACTTAAAAATCCATCATTTCCTCATTGAATCACTTTTGAAATATATAAAATCTTCTTATATGCTTCAATTGTTCTCTGGTTTTTTAATTCTGTTAGGCTGGTATATTTCTCTATTTCTTTGATAAATCATATTTATATGATTGCAAATTGTTCTAGTATCTGGTAAAGCAAATCCAACTCAAAAAAAGCCCTTCCTTTTTTTCTGTTTGATTTTAATTTTTTAAAATTTATTTATTTAAGTTAGTTTTGAGTATATAGTACATTGGTTAGACATCTATATAGTTCATAAAACAATCCCCTTCAATTGCTCCTTCCTTTTTTATTCACATTTTTCTAGCTATTCTTGGGCATTTGTTTTTCTATGTGATGTTTAAGATTATTTTATCCAGTTCCAAGGAGAAAAGTTTTTGAGATTTTCATTAAAATTTTATTAAGTTTTTATATTAGTTTTTAGAAAATTTATTTATAATTCTAAGCTTTTCTATCCAAGAACAAATTATGTCTATAAATCTTTTAGAATTGTTATTGCTACTAAGAATGGGATGTTTTCTCTATGATCATTTTAGGTGCATGTGGTTTTGTGTTGGAAAGCCAATGATCTCTATGCATTTGTTTTATAGACAGCCACCTACTTAATTCTTTCATTAATTCTAGCATTTTTTACTAGACACTCTGATTTCCAAATACATGATTGCAGATGGATCAAAAGATTATATCTTTTCCAAAATTTATTCAAATTATTTCATCACTGCATTCACTGGAATCTCAAAGGCCATATTAAGTAACAACATTGATGACAGGCAATCCCATCTAGTTCCTGATTTAACTGAAATGGTATTAGCAAGTTTGTGTAATTTGGAAAAAGGGTTCTGTCACTATCTAGACCCTCGTTTCCCAAATACTCTTCCTTTATTGAGACCTGCCTAAGAATTTCCCAGGAAATGGCATGTTACCACCTTCCTATAGGTCCATATAGAAGGGAGACTCAAAAGAAGAGGTCATCAGGAGTACCAAAGGTGGTGGAGCTCCTTCTCCCCTCCATGGAGGAAGGGCTACTTCATGGAGCATCACACTGTAAGCAAGAAAGCAGAGCACAGGAAACCATCTATGCACTAGTAAAAACCTCTCCACCTGCCACCAAGTCTCCAGGTACTCTTCTTCCCCCATTTACAGGATCACTTACTTTCTATCAAACTCTTCACTTTGTCCCAAATCAAACTTTTCATTCTACAAACTTGGGCATGCAAAGCCCAGTCCCATTCCAGCTCACTGCAGGCTTTCTCTTCCATAACTCTAAGTACTCCTGAAGTCCCATTTTTCCTCCAAGTGAGACCCACCGAGCATGGGTTTCACAGGTCTCACTTTTTATTACTGACCAATAACAAGTCCTCGCAATAACAGACACATTACTACAGAACACAGTAATATTATCTGGCTACCCAGGGGCTGCACAGGAAGATCATCAACCATCAGTAAAGAACTAACTTTCTAGGTCAAGATTTTTCAACCTTGGCACTATGGACATTTGGGGCTGGATAATTCTTTGTTGTGGAGGGCTGTCCTATGCAAATGTAGAATGTGTAGCAGCATCCCTGGCCTCTTTAAATGCTAGCAGCATCCCCATTTCAAGTCATGACAACCAAAAATGTCTCCGAACGTTACCAAATGTTCCCTGTTAGGGGTAGGGAGTGCAAAATCATTCCAGTTGAGAATCACTGTCCTAGGCTATATGCCCTGATGCATGCTGCCTAGAGTTGCCTATATATGAAATAATTCACTTGAAAATTATTGCCTGTAAGTTGAAGCATCTGCCCTGTCAGTTTCAATTTGGAACTTGTTTGAAACTACTGCTTCTTTTTATTCAAAGAGTCTTAGTACATATGGCTTGCTTCTTTGGACTGGCAGTCACCCAGGCCTCTTGTTGAAGGATGATGGCTCAGAGATCCTGTAAGTTAATTTTGTTTGTGCCACAGTGGGGGTCAGTTCACACCAGTGTTATCTATTTTTACTTGCAAGAGTAGTATTATTTTTATTTAGCTTGCTGGCGTATCACTCAGCATAAAGATATTTATACTTTGGTTCCTATTGCTGATAAAGATAAAATATATGCAGCTTTCAGAATTGTAATTTTCAAAAAGAAATTAGTTTTTCCCCAAGCAGCTTGACACTGAAGTTTGGCTGATGACATCCCAGTAAACAACCTACAAACAAACTCTTGACTCTAGAAATAAGTAGGATCTATTTATAGGCAAGAAATGATTTTCAAGTGGGTAGATCAAAGGAAAAAACAAGCTGAGATAAGTCAGCAAGGAAACTCCCATTTACTCAATACCTTGAAGTAAGGAACTGTAGGTCCACTCGCCAAAATGGAAAGTCTGCGTCACTATTACTAATGGAGGAATGATGTTTTGGTGAATTTTCAGCTTGTTGAAAACGTCAGCTCATTTTGTTTGACACAACCACAGACTCAAAACATAAAACCTGAAGACATTTCTTTAAGACTGAGGAAACAAAGGAATTTCAACCGAGATCTTGGAACCATCTGAGGAAAGAGTGAAGATAGGCAATATATAAAATGGGGCCACTTTAACCAAGCTGCTAAAATTGTTA
>NW_011888800.1:4942553-4957944 GCF_000151845.1 Pteropus vampyrus | reverse complement strand
GAATTTCAACCGAGATCTTGGAACCATCTGAGGAAAGAGTGAAGATAGGCAATATATAAAATGGGGCCACTTTAACCAAGCTGCTAAAATTGTTAATATTATGAGGGTTGAGAAATGAGGAAAGACCCCATACTTGTTCTAATTAGCCTGGGAACTTATTTTTTTTGAAATTTCCAGTCCTGCGTCAATGCCTGGATATGAATCTGGACCTCCAGATAACCCTCTAGTTACCCACTGAAGGACTCACATGTACATCCGCCTGACATTTATTATCTATCCAGACCATGAGACATGACCAGACCTACTGGGCACCCATCTTCCAGACCACCTGGCATCCATCATCCTGATGGCTTATCATCTGACTGATAACCATCTTGAACAAATCCTAGGGCTAAGAATGGAAGACTGATAATTCTCAAGGATATACTTTTTACTGTAGGAACTTTAACTTTTCTCTCTTCTTTGGAACACTTTTAGATTTTTGCCTAGCTGTGTTTCCAGTTTATAAACTCTAAGACCCTGAATAAATCTCTATCATTTATTTCTAGCAAAGTCTCCAGATTCATTTTAAGTTCATTTGACACATCCATCAGATGACATGTATCCTAGCAACAAGGATGCTGGTAAAAGGCCATCTGCCACAAACATGAGGTTTCCCACTCTAACGCTGTTTGAGGTAGGGCTCCATGTGCATGTGCATTTAAAGGCCCTCAGCATTCTGAAAGGCTGTCATGTCACTGCTGCTCTCTTTTTTACTAAAGAAGATTAGAAGACTTTGAATTGTCCTTAGAGAGAGTCTAGTTCAGGACAGGAGACTTGGTTGCAAGCAGCTCTGAAGTCAGAGAAACAGTATACTGAAAGGACCAATATGGTGGGCTCTGTAAAATCAAAGGATAGTTCCTGAGGAAGCTGAGCTGTTTGGCCATTGGCCAGAGATGACGGTCTCCTTCACAATCAGCCTTTCAGGGCTGTGTTTCATGGCTTCTGGATCTTGTGACTACTAACTTCACTGAAATTTAGGATAAAAGCTCAAGGCAAAGAGCTACAGCTGGTTGATAGGAAAACTGTGGCTTGTGGTTCTCAGAGGACAGGGACAGACTTCGATGGCCGTGATCTAATCATCTAAGACCTATATCTAGGATATAAAGGTATTCCTCATTTTATTGTGTTTTGCTCTGTTGTGCTTTGCATATATTGCATTTTTACAATTGAAGGTGTGTGGCAACCCTACATTGAGCAAGTCTATTGGTGCCATTTTTCCAACAGCATTCGTTCACTTTGTATCTCTGTGTCACATTTTGGAAATGTTCACAATATTTAAGACTATTTCATTACTATTATATTTGTTATGGTCATCTCTGATCAGTGGTCTTGGATGTTACTATTGTAATTGTAAATGAGGACACCACAATCACACCTGTATAAGACAGCAAACTTGATAAATAAATGTTGTGTGACACAATAATATTGCAATTAGACTAGTTTATAACCCTACAATGGCTTCTAAATGTACAAGTAAAAGGAAGAGTTTCATGTCTCTCACCTTAAATCAAAAGCTAGAAATGATTAAGCTTAGTGACAAAAGCACATCAAAAACTAAGATAAGCCAAAAGCTGGGCCTCTTGTGCCAAACATTTAGCCAACTTGTGAATGCAAAGAAAAAGTTCTTGAAGGAAATGAATGGTGCTACTCCAGTGAACACACAAATAATAAGCAAAACAGCCTCATTGCTGATAAGGATAAAATTTTAGTGATCTGTTTAGAAGATCAAACCTACCACAACATTCCCTTAAGCTAAAGCCTAATCCAGAGCAAGGCCTTAACTTTATTCAATTATATGAAGGCTGAGAGAGGTGAGGAAGCTACACAATAAAGTCTGAAGCTAGCAGAGGTTGGTTCATGAGGTTTAAGATAAGAAGCCATCTCCCAAACATAAAAGTATAAATGAAGCAGCAAGTGCTGATATAGAAGCTTCAGCAAGTTATCCAGAAGATCTAGCTAAGATAATTCATGAAAGTGGTCACACTAAACAACAGATTTTCAGTGAAGATGAAAGAGGCTTATATTTGAAGATGTCATTTAGGACTTTCATAGCCAGAGAGAAGTTAATGACTGGCTTCGAAACTTTAGGCTGACTCTCTTGTTAGGAGGCTAATGCAGCTGGTGACTTTAAGTTGAAGCCAATGTTCATTTACCATTCCAAAAATCCTAAGTCCCTTAAGAATTATGTTAAATCTATTCTGCCTGTGCTCTATAAATGGAACAACAAAGCCTGGATGACAGTGTGTCTGTTCACAACATGGTTTTCTGGGTATTTTAAGCCCACTGATACCTATTGTTCAGAAAAAAAAAAACTTTCTTTCAAAATATTACTTCTCATTGACAATGCATCTGGTCACCCAAGAGCTCTGATGAAGATGTACAACCATATTAATGTTGTTTCCATACCTGCTAACACAACATCCCTTCTGCAGCCTGTGAATCAAGGAGTAATTTTGACTTTCATGTCTTTTTATTTAAGAGATACATTTTGTAAGGCTATAGCTCCCATAGAAAGCAATTTCTCTGATGGATCTGAGCAAAGTAAATTGAAAATCTTCTGGAAAGGATTCAGATGCCTCTAAGAATATTTGTGATTCATGGGAAGAGGTCAAAATAACAATATTAACAGGAGTTTGGAAAAAGTTGACTCCAGCTCTCATGAATGACATTGAGGGGTTCAAGACTTCGGTGGAAGAAATAACTGCAGATGTGGTAGAAATAGCAAGAGGACTAGAATTATAAATGGAGCTTGAAGATGTGAGTGAATAGCTATAATCTCACAATAAAACTTTAATGAATGAGGAGTGGCTTCTTATGGATGAACAAAAAAGGTGGTTTCTTGAGATGGAATCTACCATCTCCCGGTGAAGACACTGTGAATATTGTTTAAATGACAACAGAGGATTTAGAATATTACATAAAATTAGATGATAAAGCAGCAGCTTGGATTGACTCCAATTTTGAAAGAGGTTCTACTATGGGTAAAATACTATCAGAGCATCACGAGCTGCAGAAAAATCATTCATGAAACAAAGACAATCAATGTGGCAAATTTCATTGTTGTCTTATTTTAGGAAATTGTTACAGCCACCCCAACCTTCAGCAACCGCCACCCTGATCAGTCAGCAACCATCAACACTGAAGCAAGACCAAGAGAAATTAGACTCACTGAAGGCTCGGATGATAGTTAGTATTTTTCAGCATTAAAGTATTTTGAAATTAAGTTACGTACATTGTTTTACTTAGACATAATGCTATTGCACACTTAATAGACTACAGTATGGTGTAAATGTAACTCATGTTTATTGGGAAACTGAAAAAGTCATGTGACGCTTTATCGTGATATTTGTTTCATTGCAATTGTTTGGAACCAAACTTACAATATCTGCAAGGCATGCCTGTATAGATATTGTCAGTCTTGACCAAGGATCAGCAAACTTGTTCTGTAAAGAGTAAGGTAGTAAATATTTTAGGCTTTTCATGCCATAAGGTCTCTGTCACAGTTACTCAGCTCTGCCAGTGTAGCACCAAAGCGGCCTAGACAATATGTAAAAGAATGGATATGGCCATCTCCAAATAAAACTGTACTTACAAAAATAGGTGGTGAGCCAAATTTGGCCCTTGGGCCATAGTTCGCCAACTTCTGATCTTGAGGAAAGACATCAAACACAGTTCATTCTCCCCATCTGAAAAGGCCACTCCACATCTTTCTGGGTTCACTGTCTCTTCTCTCTTTTAAAGCCTCCTCCTGACCTCAGTCTTTTCTTTCTCCAATAAACATTTTCCACTGCTGACAATATTATCTTCTTGGAATATATAATTAACTCATCACCCACATCTCAGAATTCTTCCATAATTCCTCAATGCTGAGAGTAAAAATCCTAAATTCCTCAATATAGTCTCCAAATCCCACCACTATGCCTTCACATACATATCCTGAGCTACTGCCATGGTGGCCAAGGTGCCACTCTGCTAACATGCCAGGCAGTTACCTGCCTCCAAACTTTGTCTAGACATTCTCTGTCTCGCACAACCATCCCCACAGTTCCTTCCTGCCAGCCATTCTCATTTTTAAATTGTCACTTCAAAGTCACCTTCCCAATGACACCTTTCCTTTCTGTCTACTGTAAATGATATGCCCCTTCAGGGGCTCCCATGAAATTTATTGTATCCCTCTCTTGGAACAGTATGCTTTGAATTAAAGTTGTTTCCATTTGCTGTCCCCATTCAATAAATCATGTACTATCTGATCGTCCTTTGTTTACTTTTATATATACCACAGTATGTTCGATTCCATCATTTGATCATTAACCCTTTAACAAATATGTTTTGCATACCCACTATGTGTTTTGGTATGAATGCAGGGCTGGAGAAACAGCCATAAACTAGACAATGTCCCTGCCTTCAGGTTGACATAAAGTCAGTATAAATAAACAAACCAACATATAAGATCATTTCAGATAGCAAAAAACACCATTGGAAAAACAACATAGGGAAATTCGTTAGGATGAGTGAGGGTGTGAAGAGGTGCAAAGCTACTTTTGCTATGGGAAACAAGGAGGGCCCCTCTGAAATGATATTCGAACAGATACCAAGTATTGATTATGAGCTAAATATTAAAATGAAAAGCAACCACTAATGCAAAGCTCTGCACATAGAAAGTATTTAAGTGTCTCTTAAGTAAATAATAATTGAAAATATTCATGTAATTTAGTAAATTATATTACAGTTTAAAAAGAACGAAGCAGGTATATCTATATGTGCATATATGAAAATTTATCTAAGGTATACTATTTAGTGAAAATAAAGGCAACTTGCAGAAGGGTGTAAAAGGTATTTTCATTTTGAAATTTAAGAAATTCAGATTTATATATATGTTAATCCATGCCCAAGAAATTTCTAGAAGGATATACAAGTAAAAGTTAAGAGTGGTAACTTCTAGGGGTGATAATGAAGGATTATAATACTTTTGCTTTCCATTTTACACCTCTCTGTAAGTTTGAAAATTTTACAAGCATGCATCCCTTCTATAATTTTACACAAAAAATAATCTATTTCTCATGGGAAATAAATTTCCCTTTATGAACCTTCTTTAGTTTTTTCTCAGTCTGTAATTGATGGATGAATTTTCCCTGACGTAATGGGAAAATATTCTCATTCTCATTATTATTATTGAAATGTTTACCTCTCTCTTATCACCCCTGGAGACTAGCATCCTAACCCCTTCAATAACCATGTCTGTCTGTCTCTATCTGTCTGTATGTGTCTGTCTGTCTGTCTCTCTCTTTTTTTTTTCTCTCTCTCTCTCTCACACACACGCACGTGCACACACAGCTGCTCGCCCTCACAATTCATCAAGCACATCTTTTTTGATAAACCACGATGCCCTGAAGCATTGATTGAGATTCACTGTTCAATTAAACAGGCTATGGTTGAGAGATAAAATACAGGACATCCAGTTAAGTTTGAGTTTCAGATGAACAGTGAACAATGTTTTAATGTAAGTAGGTCCCAAGTATTTCATACTAGAAAATTATACTAAACAATTATTCTTTGTTCATCTGAGATTTAAATTTAACTGGGTGACCTGTATTTTTTATTTGCTAAGTCTGACAACCCTAAAACAGGTATAAGTTCTGAATGACAAATGCTAAATTCTTGAATAAAGAACATTAGCTCTTCTCCATGAACACTTGCTCCACAGAGTTAGAAGAATAATGATTCATTTTTCCAACCCCGGCTCTGTCTGAACATAATCCCCATGGTTCTCTTTTCATTGTCTTCTCAAAAATTTATCTACACATGATAGAGCTTGATTGTATGTTTCAGTATTTATTCTATTGACCTTTCTTGAATGTGTCTACATTCGTGCTGCCTTAGAGAGTCCAGCAGAGAGAGCTCTGGTCTTCACACAGATCCACGTCTTCATGATGACAGACACAATGCTCCAGAGCCAGAACTCTGTTTCCTCTTAGGCAGTGGTGCTGAGCCCTGACTGCACATTACAATCACCCAGGAAACTTTCCATATGTACCTATGCCTGGACCACATACCAGATAAATTAATGCAGAATCTGGAGCAGTGGGGCCCAATCTTTAATACACTCTGAAGTTCAACCAGCATGGTGAGCAATTGCTTTAACACCTAGGCTATCTGTACTCCACCCTCAAGCTTTAAGTCCCAAACTATAGTGTCTCTCAAACTTTTTGTGCACACAGATAAGCTTAGGATGCTGTTAAAATACAGATTCTGGTTCCATAGTTCTGGAGTGGGGCCTGAGAGTCTGCATTTATAACAAGCTCCCAGGTGATGCTAATGCTGCTGGTTCTTGAGACATACTTTGAGGAGCAAAGCCATTAAAAACAAAACAAAACAAAACAACAAACAAACAAACAAACAAACTCCAGGGCTGAAACTCCTTAAAATCAGTCATTGCCACTTTTTACTTTAAAATTCATATAATAGGCAAAATACATATTGTAATGAGACTAGTAATAACTCTTTGGATCTATAGTCGTCCTAAGACTAGCACCATATGTGCACTCCAGTTTCAAGTAGCAACTTCCCTGGATTCATTTCCTATCCGTGGGAAGCTAAAGAGAAAATAACACTGGTTCGAGTTTCAGCACTTAGATTTTTTTCAGACACAAATAGAAACCTCAGGCTAAAACTTCTTGTACAAAGGTCATGAAACCCCAACAGATTTGTCAGACTTGGCTGTGGAATGACTTAACTCTCAACTATTTACAAATAGGAGTGACAACATCTTAGTGGACCAGCTGAGTTATATGCTCTCTGGAGGCAGGGAAATGGGACAGGCGGCCTCAAGAGAGCCCTGCAGACTTACAGGAGTATTACTCCACAGTGCCCTCCTACCCTGCCCCAAAACAGTCCCAGGTGACTTTCCAAGTGAAGATTCCATATGTAGAAGATAGGAGTGAGGCTCTAAGCTCCCAAGTTCTGGTTTGAATCTCTGCTCTTTCACTGACCGGCTCTGTGACCTGGGACAAGTTATGTCACCTACTTTCAGCCTTCGATCCCTCAGGTCTGTTCTAGTAAAAAAAGACTACAAATGGACATTTAGATGAAGTTATAGGTAAAGTGTTTGGTTAGTACAGTGTCTGGCTCATTAGTAACATTAAATCTTAGCTGTCATTGTTATGGGTTCTCCTCCATCTCTAAGTGAGATGGAAATACTAGCCTTGATGTCACTTACAGAGAGAAGCTGAATTGCTGCATTCATGTACAGAACACACACCAAAGTCTTGCTGTCCTCTGCACTGGTTTTTGGTTCTAGCCTGCGTGAAGAACAGCAATTGGTGCCCACAAAGAAATACAATAATAACTACATCATAGCTACATACATTTAAGAAACCGTTTCAGACTTGAAGGCAAACAACATCCAGCAGATTTTTTTTTTCCCATTTCATGGAAACGGAAGTCTCTCATGACCAGAGCTACTTCCTTTTAAGGCCAAGGAAGAAGGGATTAGGGGCAGCTTGAGTTACTCTATGCATCCTTTATAGGAGCAGACACTTAAAGTGTGATGCTATTAGCGGGGTCTGCAAATGGCAGGGGAGAGGAGCCAGGGAAAAGAAAAGTGCCATAGCTTTTTAATATGGATGAGAATCTGCCCGCTCTTTCCTAAGCAAATGAGGAACAAGAAAAGCAAGAAATATAACCCTATTTACAGGTAGTCTCTGGAATAGAGGGGAAAACAGTAGAGGCAATGTTGTGCAGAGCCATGTTTCAGAGCAAAACCTACCAGTATCGAGTCTGGCTTCTGGGAGACAATCTCTGATTTGTTTCAGCAAAGAGACCATAAAAATGTAAAAATAGCAGATAACCCTTGAAATACCAGTGTCAGCCCCAAAGAACAGCTTCCAGAGATGAGGAGTGGGTGGACTTCCAGAGACACAGACTCAGAATCTAACTTTAGCCTGAACTTTCTGAAGCTGTTTAGCAGTTCCGGGGAGAAGATTTGGCGTGAAGGCAGCTAAGAATAGCAGCTCAAATCAGACTGTGGAATTAGATGAATTTCTGTCAGCCACATATCCCCCCAATTTTTTTCTCCTCCCCAGTTTCAGTGGGACATGAAAGAACAACCATAACCTGGGTGAGTTGGAGTTATGACATGGGGCTTAGACCCATAACAGTGATGACAAGAACTGACATTTATTGAGTGATTAGGACTCACAGGCCTTATGTTCGGCACTTCACATAGATCAATTCCTTTTTTCCTTTTCTTGTTTTGTTTAATTGTGTGTGTATGATTTTATGTCAGAAAATAATTTTTTTAAATCCCCATCCCTTCACACTCTCCCCTTTGGCAACCATCAGCTTGTTCTCTGTATCTATGGGTCTGTTTGTTTTGTTTTGTTTATTCATTTATTTTGTCTTTCTAGATTCCACATGTGAGCTCATTTAGTATTTGTCTTTCCCTGTATGACCTATTTCACTTGGCATAATACCCTCTAGGTCTATCCATGTTGTCACAAGTGGCAAGATTTCATTTTCTTATGGCTGACCAATATTCCATTGTATATATAAATACACCACATCTTCTTTTTCCATTCATCTATCAATGGACATCTAGGTTGCTTCCACATCTTGGCTATTGTAAGTAATGCTGCAATAAACATAGGAGTATATGTATCATTTTTAATTAGTGTTTTTGTTTTCTTTGGATAAATAACCAGCAGTGGAATTGATGGGTCATATGGCAGCTCTATTTTTAATTTTTTGAAGAAACTGCATACTGTTTTCCATAGTGGCTGCACCAATTTACCGTCCCACCAACAGTGCATGAGGGTTCCCTTTTCTCTACATCCTCACTAGCACTTGCTATCTGTTGATTTATTGATGATAGCCATTCTGACAAGTGTGAGGTGATACCACATTGTGGTTTTAATTTACATTTCCCTGAGGATTAGCGATGTTGAGCATCTTTTCGTATTTCACTTAATGCTCACCCCTATACTAGGAATACCCCCATTTTACAAATGGGGATATTGATATTTAAAAATACCAGGAAACTACTCCAGGGTCACTCAGCCAGTTAAGTGGTAGAGCTTAACAAAAAAAAAAAAAGTGCTGGGAAATGGTAGTGGAAGATCTAGGACCTTGTCAAAAAAGGGAGACTTTCAAGTACAGAAAGGGCTAAATAATGAGGAAACACAGTTGTTCCCCCACTCTACGATAAATGAATAGAGATTTTTTTATATTGTAGAAAAGGGCAAGGAAATGATTAAATCTGGGGAGGCGGAAACTTCTGGACTGAGAAACTGTAAGATAAATATTCATTATTGAGAGACAATGAGAAACCAGCTAATTTAATTTAAAATAAAAAAAAATGGCGGTTTTGCGCTTCTCCAGGTATGTCGCAAAGAACTAATTCTTTAGGACATTAATAAATACAATCAAATACTCTGAGGACATTTAGATGAATTATAGGCAAATGGAGTCAAACAAGTTTCTTTACTGGAGGAGTTCTAAAGAGCTTTTAATTAGCCAATGTACATTGTGACTCTCTAGAAGTGGAATATAGTAGGCGTTGTTTCCCAAACTTATTGGACCAGAAACCTTCTTCAAATCAGTCTTTTCTCAAATATGCATGGGGAAAGTCTGAGGTTTGCTAAGATAATTTAAGTATGGACTTAAGCATGGACTCCTTCCTGGAGGCTGGGGACTGGCTTTGCTACTCAAAATCAAAGTGTAGTCCATGCACTTTGTCATCAGTATAAGCATCACTTAGGAGCTGGTGAGAAACACAGAATCTCAATTTCATCCAGACCTAGAGATTAGAATCTGTCTTTTAACAGTATACCCCTGACAATTTATTTGCAGATTACAGCTTGGGAAGCTCAAAATTTCTTCAAGCCTCAGAATTTTATTACATAAAATTCCATAGCGACACCAGCCCACAATAACTGCATGCTGCATAACAAACCACCCCAAAATTTACTGTCTTGAAACAGTAACAATTCATTTCTCATGATTCTGTACATTGATGTGGCTCCATTAGTAGATTCTTCTGTTTTCAGTGCCATAGGCTGGAGTCATTCGCTAGGCTGCATTGATGGGCTGGACTGCATTGTCCAAGATTTCACTCAGATTTCTGGTGTCTCGGTGCTCCTCCCTGGGGCTTCTCTACTTGGGCTTCCTCAAAGCATGGCATTCTCAGGGTTTTGGACTTCTCGTATAGCAGCTGACTTCCAAGATGAAACGGATGCTGCCAATTCTCTTAAAGCCTGGGCTTCGAAGGCCCAGAACATCACTTCTGCTACCTTCTATTTATCAGTCAAAATAAATCACAAGGCCAGTTAGATTCGAGGAGAGGAGAAATGTTCTCTACCTCTTGATGGGTGAAGTGGCATGCATATACAAGGAGGGAAGGGATTGGTATTGGCCATCTTTGGAGACTGCCTACCATACTGCGACTCCTGGGTGATATTTGATGCTGTGCATGGGAACTCTCTAAACTCTAAGTGCTTAAAAAGTATTCTAATGTGTGTCTTCTACTGACTCTTTCTCTGAAGTAAACAGACCCTTGAACCTACTCTACAAAGGAAAGGTATGTCTCATTCCTGGAGTATGTCAGTGCCAGAGGGATGGGAGAATGGGTTAAATGTCACCATTTATCAACACCAACCAAAACTATTTATTCTGGACCTACTATGTGCCAAGAACTTATGTCTGGGTATATAGCAGCGTGCAATACAGTCACGAGCATACTCTCTGACGCTTACATTCAAGAGGTAGAAAACCGTCAATAAACTAGTAAACCATTAAATAAACACAATAATTTTAGAAAGTGATAAAGACTACAAGGAAAATAAAATAGGGCAATATAATTGTAAGTGACTTCCTGAGTTAATTTAGGTTAGGAGGTCAAAGAAGTTCTCATGGAGGGGATGTCATTGGACTGAGGCCCAAAGGAGAGAAGGAGACAGCCATTCAAAGAACTGAGGACAGAGTGGCCAAGGATGCAAGTACAAAGGCCCAGAGGCAGGGGCATGCTATACGTGCTCAAGGGACAAAAGAAAAGCCATTGTTCCTGGAACAAATTCCGTAAGGGGAAGGTAGCCTGAGATGAGGCTCGAGAGGTAGTTAGGAACCGGGCTTCGTAGGGCTCTGTTAACCAGACTAGGAATACAATAACAGTATATTGTAACTGTATTGGAAGACTACTGGACAGTTTAATGCAAGAAGTGACACAACTTGATTTGCATTTTTATAACAAGACTGTGGCTGCTGTGTGAGAGAGAGATGGCAAAAGAAGAAGAGTGGAAGCAGGGAGACCAGTTAGGAAGCTAATTCAACAATGAAGGTGAGAGAAAATGGCCATGTGCACTAAGGTCGAGCTCCGAGTGCTGACGGGCTGTGGGGAATGTCCCAGTCCCCTCTGTCCTCCTATCATCAGGGAAATGCAGTCAGACATCCTTGGAGCCCCTGGCGTTCCACTCACAGAGTAAACTATTGCCCTGGGTGTCTGTTCTTTTTCATTTTATTGGAGTTTAAGAGATGAGGGATTAGAATAGAATTTTCCTACATATCTTTTTATACTTAGAAATATGTGACTGTGATACACTTTATTTCCTTCTGTAATCTTCCCAAGACCTGACCCTAAACCCAAATTGGTCAGAATTGGCAGAAGGTGAGGATATTACCACCATAAACTCTGGTAGCAGTGATGACACCAGCTGATTAATATGAGTTATCTTTGTTCGTGTTTCAAATATTTTGGCAAAGTCATCCCTTTCAAGCCTTCTGAGATTAAAGAGAAAGAAGCTGCTATATGCTTCCTGTCTCCCAACTTGAACCCAGAATGTTCATACATGCATTAATTAGTGCCCACCCCAACCCCATAGCCACTCCTGAGTTGCGACCACACTAAGTGACAAAGTTTGTATTTACTGTTTCTAAGATATTTTAAATTCTTTACATGTTTCAACTTTGGATTTTGCAAGCCATGAGCATGATGTTACATGTTTAATTTTCTGAAATAACCCCAATTTTAATATACATATTCTTTTCAATAAAAGTGATTCATTCAAGCATAACAAAACAAACTTCATATTTATACTGTTGTAGTATCACGTAAGTACCAAAATCAGAAACAGCTACTTGTAATGCCGTTTTCAATTTTTTTTCTGAAATACAATCATCATCAAGAACTTCTGCCTCTGAGAAAGTCGTAAGAAGTGTAATTTCATACACCCTTGACTCCTTCAAAATAAAGCATTCATTGCTTACCCACTATGTGCCAGGCTTGTGCTATGTGCCCTCAAGAAACTCACAATCTAATGCAGTTTCAACCATGAAATTCTAATCAATTAAAAACTTAATAAATGACCTTTGGTCATCATAAGGTAATTTCTTTCTATTCTGTTGGGTAGAAGTTGTAACAAATAGCCTAGAGAAATGACATGACAAAGAGAGAGGCCAGGAGTACAGGAGGATATAGCAATAACTAACTTATTTCTGCCTCCCTTTATTTCCCCAAAACCTCTTTTAAAGTTTAGAGTGAAGGAGTTTAAAACAGGCCTTCCCAAAGTGTACTGCTTTGGTGTGTGAATTATTATTGAACTGAAAGCAATTGAGACCCTGTGGGCTCACAAGAAACTTTTATCTCCCCCTTAAAGAATTTAAATTACAAGCCTTGACCATGATAAGAGTTATCGCCAGAATAATTTTTTTATGACCTATATATAGAGCAGGGAAAAGTTCTAATTTTCTGAACATCTGTTCTTCTTATTGTCCAGTGACCCTCCAAAGCTCCAAGTGCCTTACTTCATCCTTAGCTCAAAATGCCATAAATAATCTCATTTTCCTTTCTGTCTCTGAACTTCTCATGTAAGTGAAATTTCCGTATGTACATATGTAATTCAATTTGGTAATTATCTCTTGTTAATCTGTCTCATGTCAATTTGACTATTAGACCTAGAACCTAGAAGGATAGTGGAAAGTTTTTTCCTCGCCTCACAGCAGCTAAGAGAACAGCAGTTTGAGACCTCAGCCCTAATGCCCATTTACTCACAGATTGATAAGAGAAAAGGGACTCAGCTTTTTCCAGGAGATCATCAATAAAAGATAAGAATGATATTAACCTAGGTAGCAATGATAAGCATAATCATATCAGTATTAGCACAAAGGTTTCCTCAGGTCCCTGAGAATTTTTCAATAAGGAAAAGTCAATGACACAACCAGGGTGTAGAGCCTTGTAAATATCTGTTTTTATTTTTACTTTGGAATTCCTCTCAGTTTCAGAGTTCTTTTTCAATGAGATTTTCTCCCTAGTAGCTGCTGTGTGGGACATAGGTGGTTGTCAGGGGGACAGAGAAATAAAGGAAATAATGAATTTTAGCCACTCAGGGTCAATGGCATGGGCACATTTCCATCCAGCGGCAGCTCCTGGCCGAGGAGCTAGAATCCAATAGAGAAAGTTCTCTGCAAAATGCCTGGCATAGGGCATTCCATAATTCTATAAAAGTCTGATGAACAATAACCCTGCATCCTGCTCCATCTCACAACACAGTCTCATGCACAGAGGAGAGGCTTAAACACACAGAAGGAGAAGTAAAAAACAAAACAGCAGAGAATAAAATAATAGCATGTTGGTTTCTCTATTGCCTATATGTCTAGTTCAAAGGAGCTCTGTTTAATAGCTGGGAGCGTCCCTCCTGAAACAGTTATTTAAACATCCAAGAACTGAGACATCGGCTCTCAGTGGGCAACTGAAGGTGAGGTCAGACTGTGATGTGCAGGGCAGCTGTGAAGTAACAAATAGAACAAAAGCAAAGATAGAAATAGAAAGAAAAGCAGAGCCACTCCACATCTCCTGAGGTAAGAGATTCGAGGATCAAGTGAGCTGATGGCACCTGGAGATTTTAGAAGTCTCGACCTCAGTGGGAAGGAGTAGGAGGGGCCAGTGAAGTGGATCCTTAAGTCTAGTTGAGAGTGAAGGAAGCCCTGCCAGCCTCACCTCAGCACTGACCTGAGCACAGGGAAACCGCGGAGGCAGTCTGACACCTGAGCTCATGCTGAGTAAGGAGAGTGAGACTTAAAGGAGAAGGAGAACAGGCAGTGAGACACAATTCGTTTTTATACTGAGAGGTGAACATTCAGACATCCAAGCAAATAGTATGAAAAGAAACCCAATTTTCAGTACAAAGAGATGCACAAAAACTCACTTCTGACCCTTTTAAAACGAATGGGTTGTGTCCAACAGAGAACTCTACAAAGGCAGGGATGTGTCTGTACCTCCTTAGCACTTACATCTAGAAGACCACATGCTCTTAATAGTCCTCATGTTATCTCTTTTATGAGATGATAAGTTCCTTGAGGGCAGGAGCCATGCCTCTTTCATCTCCGTATCTCCTACAGTGTAGAGCACAGAAGTTTGTACACAGAGCCTTTTGTTTCTTGAATGATTTATCATGGAGGAAGGCTATTCCCATAGACTTTCTAAGAGGACCCTCATCTTTCCTCACTCAATCTATACTTTACTCCAAAAGCAGATTAACCTTCACAACACATAATTCTAAGTATGTCCTGTTTGTACTCAAACACAGTTTATCAAGTCCACTGTCAATGGCTGATATGCATGCCCCATGTACTATGCCAGTCTTATCTCCCACCATCTCTCTTTAAACACCCTCCGCTTCCTGCCTTTTATCTGCACCATTCCCTAATTTCCAAATACTCTCCGTACTTCTTCAATTGGTTCCTTTACTCACACATTCCGTCTGCCTGGAATAACAACAGCAAGAAGACCAGACTAGGAGTCTGGACATTTGGCTTGAAATCCCACCTCTATTAGTTCATTAGCTATGTGACCTATGGCAATTTTTTTTTTAACCACTGAGTCTCATTTCCCCATCTTTAAAATTAGAGCTCATATTAACGTCACAGAGCTGTCATAAAGAGAGATAAAATTAGATAATGTTTGTGAAAGCACTAAGCACAGTAGGTGCCCAATCAACATTTATTCTTTCTCTTTGTGATCCTTCAAGCTTGAACACAGATGTTACCTCATTATTGTGGTTAGCAGAGCCTCTCCCCCACACCAACTTGAGCAAGTAGTTATGGAGGATGTTCATGCAACAGTGAGGGAGGTTCCATCTCCAGGTCAGCCACATGCTCTCTGACACAGAAATCTAGAGTAATAGAGCTAGAAAATCCTTACAGATGCTCTAATTAGAACTCCTGTTTTACGGATAAGGAAATTGAAGCCCTACTCATTAAAGAGCCAGGACTGAACACTTGCCTTTTGTTCTTTGCTCTTCACCATAACATGAATAAAGAGCTTCCTAAGAAGTGTCTAGTCCACTGCCTCGTTCCAGGCAGG
>NW_011888800.1:4938378-4942503 GCF_000151845.1 Pteropus vampyrus | reverse complement strand
TCACAGAGCTGTCATAAAGAGAGATAAAATTAGATAATGTTTGTGAAAGCACTAAGCACAGTAGGTGCCCAATCAACATTTATTCTTTCTCTTTGTGATCCTTCAAGCTTGAACACAGATGTCACCTCATTATTGTGGTTAGCAGAGCCTCTCCCCCACACCAACTTGAGCAAGTAGTTATGGAGGATGTTCATGCAACAGTGAGGGAGGTTCCATCTCCAGGTCAGCCACATGCTCTCTGACACAGAAATCTAGAGTAATAGAGCTAGAAAATCCTTACAGATGCTCTAATTAGAACTCCTGTTTTACGGATAAGGAAATTGAAGCCCTACTCATTAAAGAGCCAAGACTGAACACTTGCCTTTTGTTCTTTGCTCTTCACCATAACATGAATAAAGAGCTTCCTAAGAAGTGTCTAGTCCACTGCCTCGTTCCAGGCAGGCATGCACTTTCCACTGACTCAACACTTACCGGGCTCCTACAAAATGTCAGGTCCACACCTATAAGGAGAATAATAAAAATGCCTGAGACAGACACCATACCACCCTTAAGATTCACAGCCTAGCTAGGGAGGAGTTATGTGTTCAAGCAATTGCCATGCAGTGTGAGAACTGCATTCACCCCACTATAGGAGCACTAAGGACTTGGTGGCGCTCCCTGGGAAAGCAGAAAAATATTCACAAAGAAAGAGACAGATGAGCTGGGCCTTGAAAAATAAGTAGCTCTTTAACTGTACAGGTGTTGGGAAGGGCATTCCCGCTTGGTCATTTATTTTCACTGTGCAAACAATTACAATAGCATATGCTAGAAGTAAGGCTACATCCCTATGTCCACTGGCGACTGTCTTCTCATCACAGCAGAAGAGCTGGCGCCATGAAAAGCAGCCAATAACTGTCTCAAGCTGGAACAGGGTCAGAGAGTCAAATGCCAGTACCCCAACATCCTCCCTAATTTATACGTTTTGCACAGATTACTTCCAAGGCTCTCCCATCACCTCCTTTATGGCTGGATTTAGGTGGGCCTAGATAAGACAAATCAGAATGTCAAGTATGGGAGTTTTCATCCAGATATAAAAAAGAAAAAGAAAAAAGAAAGAAAAGAAGAAGAGAAGAGAAGAGAAGGAAAAAGAAAAAAAGAAAAGAAAAGAAAAAAGAAAAAAGAAAAAAGAAAGAAAAAAAGAAAAGAAAGAGAAGGAAAGGAGAGAGGGAAGGAGGGAGGGAGAGACAGACAGACAGACAGACAGACAGACAGACAAAGGCAAGCCAGAAATATCTTAAGTGAGAAATAAATGGGTAACCTCTCAAAAGAAAAGGTGTTTTCACATAATGGGCTAGTTGTATCTGCCAGGAAGCAGATGCCAAGACCAAGTTAGTAAGCTAAGAGATTTATTGGAGGTAAGATCCTGAAAGAGAAAGAGGAGAGAAATCAGGAGTTTGTAGAGAAAGGCTTAGGCAATGATAGAAATCTGATGCCCATAGTGGAGAAATGACTGACCCTTGTATCATGCTGAACTCAGTCACCATTAGGGCTGCCTGGGGAAATGGCAAATCAGTTCCAAAGCTGAAGCAGGTGCCAGACGAACCCTCTGCTGACAGCAAGCCCCTCGGCAGTTTCTCTTTCACAGGGAGATCTGAACATCACATCTCTGTGGCTGTGGAACACATGCATCATCCTGGAGTAAAAGAATTTAGAGGAGAATTTACTGCTGATAGTTAGAAATGTGTTCTAGGTATGTGTGATGTAAACCTTGATCTTAAGATAATAAATTAATTATAGGCTTTATTTATTAGTTAATTATTGGTGTACCTGGCAGGAAAAACTCAGTCACTGGCATTTATGACTGGTCTGGGTTGAGGGTAAAGCTTTGCTCCTGGAGCTCTTACTCCTCTAGGAACCAAATCCTTTGCTTAAGGAAGCCACTCAACTGTCTGATCACTAAATGAAAAGAAGTAAAAGTTGACATTCTCAGCCAAATAGAGAGAAAAGGGGAAGAAATGAAGAATTCAGTCATGCACCACATAACAACATTTGAGACAATGACGGACCACTTATATGATGGTGGTATGCCATATAGCCTAGGTGTATATAGTAGGCTGTGCCATCTAGGTTTGTGTATGTACACTCTATGGTGTTCACACAATGATGAAATTACCTAATGACAATGCATTTCTCAAAACGTATCCCTATCATTAAGTGGCACATGACAGTAATGCACTAGACCTTGAGCTCTGTGAGTACAGGATCCCATCAGTCTTTTCCCCTAGTGAATGGCCATCTGCTCCCAGTGTCTGGCACACGGAAGCCCTCAATAAATATGAAATGAACGAATGAATAAATGAGTGAACAGATGAAAGTTCTCTCTTGTACTTATCTCTGTGTTTAGCTTCTTAGTCATCTTTTGATTTTGTTTTCTATATTTCGTTTATGTGCCATTCTGTATCCATGGGGCTTTGGTGGTAGTGAACAGAATCCTAATAGTTTATATAGAAAATAATTTATTTCAGGGTATCAAAGGGCTTATAGAATCAGTGGGAGATCTGAAGAAGCAGACTCTAGATTGAGCTGTCAGGAAAGACTCCGGAAGCACACGGTAGAACTGGCCCAAGGGAGATGTCTCTTCTCTAACCAGGAAACTACCTCCCCCAGAACTACACAGCAACCAGGATATTGCCAAGATCAGGAATCTTTCACTGCAGCCAGCTCCAGATCATACCATACCTGCTACAATATAAATGCCCCACCCTCTTCCTCTCACCACCCATAAAAATGATAGTCTCTGGAAAGGCCAGATGCCTTCACATGCTTGTTGGCCCTCAGAAGCAGCTGAAGCATGGCCCCATGTTAGTGTTCCAAATTTATGTGATTAGTTAAACTTGAATCAGGTCAGGAAGCCTTGTTTCCATGGAGTTGAGAAAATGTAGGTTTTAGACTTCTAGCCTCTGCAGGACAAAAGAAAGCACTCTAGAAGGAGGAGCAGAATGAATTGATGATCCATCCTACTTTGAGAAAATCACAGAGAAAGTCTTATTCTCTGTTCTATCAATTGCAAACTAGGCAAATTCAGGTCAATCCTAAGGTAGAGTGGTATCTTCATTTGTAAACATATTTGAAACAACTTTTATTTTCTCTGGAGATAGAACAGGAGAAATCATTGGTCATCAGTTTCCTTCCACAAAGAGACATCATCTGTGGGCTTTGGGTCCCTGGAAACTCTACCCCATTCAGAATGCTGTGAGGTCACTGATGTCACCCTGTAATTATGATGTTCGTGAGGTCAAATAGTTAATAATCCTTAACTAGTTCATAGCAAACCCAAATCACAACCTCTAGGGTTGACTTTTGGTCCTCTTGTGACGTCTATGTCTCCATGTAGAGAGTTCTGGTGTAATCACTATAATTTTGTTGACATTACTCAGTAAAAAGATATTTATTGGACACTCACTGTAGGCCAAGCACTATTTGCATAGGAACGTTGAGTGAGTATGACTCGTGATATACTCAGAACTGTTCTTGTCTCTCATTGTCTCTTAATGGTTTTTCGGTAGGTTAATGTTCTCTGCCCCTGGATAAAAACCCTAGCAGGTGTTGTGGCTTTTCCGCTCATTTCGGGGTAGTAGAACAGTATTGGAGTCCCTTTAAGTCACAAAGATGTTCTCACTTTGGTCCAGTCCCATGTAATAATCAAGAGGCTGAATTTGACTTAGTATTGAATCCTCTCTCCTCAGGTCTGCCTCAGGCTGGGAGCCCATAGCAAGAAAGGAGGCTTGACACTTAAGCTTTTCTCTTCCTATTACAATCTTCCCCACTCCTTCAGTGTCACCCCTAAGAAGAGAAGGGAGAGGCGAGGGGATAGGAGCTCTGTCCTCTCTGGGCCTAGCACACGACTAGAGCCAGTACCCTCAGGTAGTACACTCTCACAAAGTGCTTTTGTAGTTTTTCATGGGTCTCCTGCTATACTCATCTCTCCTGCAGGCCCCTGTGACCTGATGAATACATCTTTATTATTGGTAGCCTCTTACAGCTCCTCATCTGCTTGGCATTGGGCAATGCACCTCTGGCCCTTTCCAATGGACTTTCTCCTCTCCTCTGGAAATAAGACCTGTCCTATTGGACAAGTCCAAAGAT
>NW_011888800.1:4887662-4937393 GCF_000151845.1 Pteropus vampyrus | reverse complement strand
ACATGGTTCATTCAAAAGAAGGCCTACTAAGTGTCCTAAAGTCTATTATTATGGAATATTTCATGCTTCATGAGAAAGCTTATGCTCCCCAGAGGCATGTGTCCTTCTCCATGAGTTACCTGAGCGCACGCATGCCCTGGGCTTCCCAGCAATGATACCAGGTCTGTGCATGCGGGGAGGTTGGCGGGTGGGGGCGGGGGGAATATGTTTACACAGCAAGTCTTCCTGTCTTCATTTCTAATCAGAGAGCATGGCTCATTGATATTCTAGGTTATGGGGCTACTGTTTTGTTGCACTGCTTTATGTGGGGGGAAGGAAGGGCAATAACAATAAGGCAAGTCATATCTGAACATTGGAGGTGAAGAATATGAGTCTGAATCTGTCAATGCTAATAAACACTATGCATCGAACTCATGGACATGAACAGTCTCCTCATAGAAGGCAACCTAAAGTTATAGGGCCTGTAAAGACCCTTCTACCCAAAGAATATTTCTCCCTTCACTCTATATCACAAAGCAAGAAAATCTCACCATGAAACATCACTTAAGGTAAGACGTCTCTAGAAGCTCTGTGTTTAGATAGCTGTGAAGGGCAGTGAACATCAAAAACTCCATTAATGGTTGTTGACAATGCAGGTCCCTGGGATTTGCTATAGCTTTTGCTATACTTGCTATAGGATTTACTCTGCATAAATTTAGTTTGATGAATACCTGTGCTTAATCCCAAAAGACACAAGACAGGGGAGACCTGAGAAGAGAAAAGTTGACAAACCATGTCCAGACTTTGCGTTGACACAGAGAAGAGCATGAGAAAGCAAAGGTCAGGAGGCCAGGCCCTGAAGGAAGGGATCCCTCAGAAAACACAAACTCCACATCAAATCAATGCATAGGCTGCTGGTTTCTAGGGATAAAGGAGATAGCAGCCCTGTTTTCAACATTGAGTTACATGTAGCAAAGATGCTGGACAAATTTTTCTGTTAAAGTCCCTCTAGTTTCTCAGAAGACTTACTGAGCTAAGACTTCTCTGTCCTCCATATACCTTTCCTATAAAAGAGGGCGTCAGTACCACAAAACCAAGTTGTGAGTCAGCTGAGCTGCTGACTTCCTGGAGGCCATCACCAAGCCCAAAGCAGGGCTCGGGTTGGACCAAACTGGCTTTTCCAGGTGTCATGACTCAACAAGCCAATCCAGAACTTCTCTAAGAAAATGAGGTATTACTTCAGCAAACACCATTGGTCCTCTCCTCTCATTTGGAGTGGGTTTTGCTGTGTGACCCTCACAATGGAGACTAGGAGTAGAAAAGAGACATTCTCAGAACTAATGAGATTACGTAGCTTGACCACCAGGACCAGCTCCACCTACCTTACAAGAGACTGCTGCAAAATTAGGCCAAGATGATGCTGAATTGACAAACGTAAATGTAAAATTTAAGCATGATACTCTGCCTAAGCAGTTCTCCCTTTTAGACGTGCTGCTCCTATCTCATCAGTCTTATTATTTCATATTCCTCTTATCTACCTCCCCTGCAGATGCCATGAAGAGTCCAAATTCCCTGCATTGGCTCCTCTTGGTCCCCCGGTCTGGAACGTTTCCCCATTTTGTCTCTCTGTCTCTCTCACACCTTCTACGATCCAGGTCTAATTTTCAACCTTTCATCAAGGCATTCTTGACCACTCTGAACTCCAGAAATCCTGACTGCACTTGTAATCTATAGTGGTGGTTCAAAAATCTGGGGCAAAGCAAAACTCACTGATGAGCTTTTTAAGTATTTACCATCACTCTCCTCATACTGCCCAAATTTGAAATTTGAGGAGCGAGGCAGGAAAATGTGCCTCTTGTTTGTTTTTTAATGTTCCCATAGGCCCTCATTTAAGAATCATTGGTCAATAAAGAACCCCATTATACTTGATATATACTGTCATATTGTTTTTTCACTTGTTTTGAGTTTGCTGCTTCTGTTTTCCTACCAATCCATCAGCTCCTTTGGCCAGGGCAGGTTTCTCTCTTTCTCTCTTTCTCTCTCCATCTCTCTCTCAAACACACACATACACACACAGTCCAGTGCAGTACGAAGTACACAGTGAAGATATAATAAATTGTTAATGCTAGATTGCCATACCTGATGAGGAAAGAAGAAAATGAAATAATGGGATAGTAAATTACTTATATCATCTTCTGTTTGTTGTGATTCTCTGAAGAACAAATCCTGCACATGACCCAGATCATTTTCTAAAGAGCTAGTCTTCAAAGGGAAGGGTTGTCACAAAATCCAGAACACTAACAACACCAAATGCTGACAAGGATGTGGAGCAACAGGAACTCCCATTCACTGCTGGTGGAAATGCAAAATGGGACAGCTACTTTGGAAGACAGTTTGGCAGTTTCTTACAAAACTAAACATACACTTACCATATGATCTAGCAATCACACTCCATGGTATCTATTCAAATGAGCTGAAAACTTATGTCCACACAAAAACCTGAACATGGATATTTTTATCAGCTTTGTTCATAATTAATTACCAAAACTTGGAAGCAAACAAGGTGTCCTTTAGTAGGTGAATGGAAAAATGAACTGTGATATATCTCTTAAGACATAAAAAGACAGAGAGGAAACGTAAATGTACATTACTAAGTGAATGAAGCCAATCTGAAAAGACTGTATGATTTCAACTATATGACATTCTGGACAAGGCAAAAACATAGAGACAGTAAAAAGATGAGGAGTTGCCAGAGGTTAGGTGGAGAGAGGGATGATAGGGTGGAGCATGGAGGACTTTTAGGGCAGTGAAACTATTCTGTATGATACTATAATGATGGATACATGTCATTATTAATTTGTCCAAACCCATAGAATATTAAACACCAAAGTGAACTCTAATGTAAATTATGGACTTGGAGTGATGATGATGTGTCAATGAGGTTCATCAATTGTAACAAATGGATCACTTTGGAGAATGTTGAAAATGGGAGAAGCTGTGTGTGGTGGGCGTGGTGGAGGGGCGGGGCGGGGGGGCGGTGCCGGTACGCAGGAAATCTCCATGCTTTATGCTCAATTTTGCCGTGAACCTAAAATTGCTCTAAAAAGTAAAGTCTATTTTTAAAAAGTGGGGGAGAGTGTTAGTTATCACTGTGACATTTCCATCAAGTCTCACTCTAGTAAAAGGAGGGTTATAATCAGGATACAGAAATGATGAAATCTTCAGAAAGGAAGTTAAGTAAAATCAGACCACAGAAGAACTGAAAAGCCATTAAAAATATTAACAATAATGATAATAGCTATTATTTTGTGAGTGATAATTATGTGCCAGGCACTATGCTAAGCAATTCATCTGATATAGGTATCATCATTCCTACTTTAAAAATTAGGAAATTGGGAGAGAATTTAAGTAATTAGTTCACATTCACAAATGGTGGAGGCCAGATTTGAACCCAGGCCTATCAGACCCTGGAGCTGGAGCGCCGAACCATTCTTTCCAATTTTTAGCATCATGCAGCCCTTTCTTTTCTCTGCCTCTCTCAGTAGAAAAGCTCCCTTTATTTTCCCATCTATTTGCACATGATCCAAAATGGCTGCCTCCTGCCTAGAGCTTTTATAGAGACTCATATCTATGACTCCTAATTCAAATTATTGAGAGAATATGACTAGCCAATGAATTGGCTGGCTTTGAGACAGGTATCCATCCAGAATCCAAACAGCCATAGCTAGTAGCATCACCCTGAACTAAGGATAGTACAGGCAAATGGCCTGATACGTCCATCATACTACAATATCACTTATTATCCTTGAAACCAGAAGCCTGGAATAGGCATTGTAAACTTGCTAGTTTCCTCAAATGTAGAATCAGGCCAATAATGGCACATCCCTATGGTGCTGTTGTGAGATTTAAAGAAGTTAATCTACGTAAAATGCACAGAACAGTGTCTAGCACGTGGTAATTGCTATAAGTAGCATTCTTATTCAAGCTGTACCACAACCACTTTTGTTCTGTTTTTCCAATATGCTATGCCCTTGATTCCCAACTTAGCTTCTGTGCCTTGATCCAACCCTTTCAAGAACACGTGCCTCAATAATTGTCAAATTTAATCATCTCTGAAAAACATATTTTCCAGTGCCGGTTTTGTAACACCCTTAGACAACAGAGGTAAATGATTCTGAGTCAGGAAATGTTCAGGTCTATTCTGAAATGACCAAAGCAATGCTAGCCTTTTTCTTTGGGAAGCTAGTTTCAAAGCCAGGTCTTAAAGAAAGTCAGGCTCACAGAATTGATAGTCAGAAGAGCTCTGTGGCAAATTCTGCCCCAAAGGCACATGTTTTGCTCCACTGGCCCATGTAACATGGAAACAATTCATTAATGACCATGGACATCAGGCAATAAGGACTATCAGACTGAGCTTGTCCAGACAGCTTAAGTTAATTATGTATTTGCATGTTATCCCTAAACATTGCTACCACAGCAATTAGAAGAACTTAAATATTTCCAGAGGATTGCTATGAATCTCAGCGTCGTTCTCCTAGAATCAACTTAAGCAATGTCTTATACAAAAAAGCATTCAGACTTTTGTTGATTTGGTAGAAAATACAGAACCAAGAGAGGCAGAGCTGCCATGAAGTATGATTCAAACAAAATAAGGGATTTCCTTAGCCCATATGTGATAACAGCCATCAACTCACATTTGTTCATTTCGAATTTCTCGTTTCATATTCTCAACTATTGCCCTGCAAGCCAAGTTTCACCACTGTTCTCCAGCTTGACAGGTGACAAAATTGAGGTCAAGCAACTTGCTACTACTTGGCACAGCAAGAATATAGGACTAGAACCCAGGTCTCCTGAGTCATATGTTGTTTCTCTGTCCCCATGACATCTCTGTGGTGTGTTCCTGGTGAAACCTATAAAAGGAAACTTCCGAACAGTGAAATCAATTGCTTGAGAAATAATCGGTATCTCTTAAAGTGTGTTCCTTAAATCACTATTGTGTCGTGATACTCCACGTATAAGCTTGGGAATTACTGCTCAGATAGTCCATCTTGATTTATAATACACATTAGCTTATTAAAGGTCCTGAAAAATTCTACCAGAAAGAAACCTACTTAATTTACATTAATCCTGTATTCCTCAACCTTATTTGACCATAAAACTCTTTTTGTGTGTGTTCTTTATAAATATCACACAGAGGAATATTCTTTAGAAAATATTTTAGATTGTTAAAACAATTACTCGGTGACATAAGTAAATTAAAAAACTGTCTCATTTTATTTTGCCCTATCTCCAATTTTTGAGACCCAAACTAATTTCTAGAAGTAATAGTAATTCTAGGAAATATTTCTGGATATGCAGTATGCTATTAGGAATGATATAGGGGGAGATGAAACTTTAAAGAATTGAAGTAGGCTTTAGGAAGGCAGAAATAGAGTTTCTATCTCCAACCTTCCGCTGGCCTACAGAAACTCCAGGTGGCCTTCTCTCTTCATTTTTTCTCTCCACCTAACTAGCTTTTCATCTATCTAAAGCTATGTCAGCAATGTGAGGAATGAGATATTTCTCCTTTCCTTTCTCTTCTTGTAGCTTTTCCTATAAAGAGGACTTTCTCTAATCCACTAGGAGAAACCCATGGCTTCTCAGAGATCAACATCTTATATATAAAGTGAAAAGGTCACCGTGTGGTTGCCAGGAACAATGACTGGTAGCGTTAAGGAAAAGTAACTTACATGCCTTTCAAAAACCTCTACCAAGCGTCAATTACTCAACCAACTGAAATTCACTGCACCAACTGACTGAGCCCTTTCATTATTAAACTACTTTTTCACGCCTCATCAGTGGCTACAGTTCTCCAATTACCTAGCAAAGAAACTTTCTTTGAAAGAATTCATTTTGACTCTTAACTCCATTTCTTTATATCCAACTTAAACTCTGAACCAAGTTGCCAATTTACTACACACATTTCCCACTTGGGGAAACAATGAGCTTCCTTGCCTACGGCCATTCCCTAGAGCAATAGTATTTGAAGACTATTTTCTTTAGTCTTTGGCCTCACCTTGTGCCTGGGGAGGGTAGAGGGGATTGGCTACTTTCTGTAAAGCTGTGTTTTCCTTCTCACGAGATCCAACATGGCCTTGGCCTCCCAGAGACTTTTCTCTTAGATTCTCCTCTAAGATTTCTTCTTTACTATCAAAGCAGTTCTTCCAGGAAAAGGTCTCAAGGTTCAAGACAACGTGCCCCAGAGTTCAGTGCCTCCTCCAGCCCGCAGGCTGTGGACTCACTTCCTTAGTGGCCTGGGCTTCTCACCACAAACAGGGAATGTGTTTATTCTAGAAGCCAAGTAATGGATCCATAGCCCCATTTACACCTTCTCGCCTCCTCCACCTCCTCCGCTATCTCCAGGGTCCCTGAGGCAGACAGGAAGGTAGACCAGGAAGGTAGTGTGTTCCTTCACAGTTCCTCTCTGAGCACTTGTGCCCTGGAGCAGAAACTATCTCACTCCTTTGTTTGGTCAGAACTGTGTGGCCAACACTGAGCACTTTGAGTCACCTTTCTGGAAAGTCTAGGATGCTACCATCTCTTTTATCTCTCTCTCTTGCCCTTGTAATGCCCTTTGTACCACTTATATCACTCTACCTAGGTTAAAAATAGTACTTTTCCTAAAGGTTAAGAATAACACTTTTATTAATTAATGCTGTTATTTAAATAATAACAAAATAAAACATGTAAAAGTCGTGTGTTTTATAAATATTGTTAATATTTTATAAATAGAATTAATATTAATAAACTTAAATAACAATGCTATGAGATGGGCACTATTATTATCTCCATTTTATAGATTAAAAAACTGAGAAGGGTAAGCTAAATTTCCTTTACAGCCAGTATAGTGAGTAGGAAAGCTGGTTTTAGTTTTTTATTTCCAGACTCTTTGTCCTTGTGTCCCTCACTGAGAGGTGTTATTTCCTCTGGAAAATATCCTCTTTCTCTCTCTCTCTCTCTCTCTCTCTCTCTCACACACACACACACACACACACACACACAGAGTTAAAAAATTATTCTGACACTTAAAAAGTTAAGGACGACTTTTTCAAGACCCTTGCAACAGGGGTATTGTGGTAGAGAAGAGAGATCTGGCTCAACTCCAAACACACCCAGGACAAGTAAGGATTTATCACCAGGAAGCAGAATTAGAGGATCAGTAATGGAAAAGTACTAAGAAGAGATATCAAGGGAAGGAGGATTCTTGCTGAATTGGCTTAAAAGGATTCTTGCTGAAGGTAGGCCAAGGACTTAGATATCAAAGATGGGTGATGAGGAACTTGATCAGATATCAATGGTAGAGGGATTCTTGCTAAAATGACTTAGCAGGATTCTTGATAAAACTGCTCTAAACAGACCTGAGACAGGTCAAGGGCCAAGGTCAAGGCCTGGGTGAGAGGAGGGTTCAGAGAGAGAAGCCTGACTAAAGTTTGGTCAAGGAGAGTTTTTGACAACACGCACACATGCACGCACACACGCACCAGAATTACCCTCCCACAGACCCCCAGTGTCATTCCTTTTCTAAGGAATTGGGACAAGTTAGTGGTCAGAACGCCTGAGTCTTAAATATTGCCTCCCCCTTGCTCTACCTCTTCATCCTCAAGCCCTAGGATAGGTAAGGATAAGTTGAGCAGGCATTCTCCTTTTCTTGGAACTCCCTGAGAAAATGCTGTCAGGTGGGGAAAGGCAAAACAGAACAATCATTCCAGGCCCATCACTGGCACCAGGCCTCAGTGGGCCCAGCCAGGTGGAGGAAAGGCAGGAAGGCAGGAAAGATAAAGCCAGCATGCTGCCCTGTGCAGGTTTCAAGGAGAACTAAATGCACATTTTAACTGGTTTTCAACTACCCAATGATGTTGCAAGAGGAGAAAGTCGTGCTAACCGGTATTTCCTGCTATGATTTCAAAGGATGTGTAGCACTCCTGCAATTTAAGCATACAGTAGGGTCAAGAAAACCCAAAAAAACTTTGAAGTGAGCAAAACAATTATTGAGTATCCTTTTGGTGGAATGCTAGATGTCTGGAGGACCCTTCCAGGGTTGTCGGATGCATTAGGGGTCTGTGCCTTTATTGGTCCTCAACTATTTTGCAACTCTTTGGAGACAGACTTCAACTTGTGGAGAACTGATAGTCATGCCAATGATTCCTGTTCATAAAAAAGCAAATAAATTTTGTCCTGTGAAATTACAGTTAATTCCTACCATATGATACAGGCTATTTTTGTATCTATTAGTAAATTAAAATCAGCATTTCTGATTGTCTATATAAATGACTGGTCTTTGGTTTTCCTTTGAACTAACTGTAATATTTCAATATAAATGAGTTAAAATATTTGACATGTGTTCATTCTACATTTGTGTGAGAGTCATTGTTTTACCTTTTTAGAAAATTATTCTCCAAGAATAGAGGTTCCAAAATTTGATAGCTAACAATAAAATCCTTTCTCACTTCTCTGTTCTCAGCTGTGACCCTAAAATTAGACCTGATGCCAGATCATGCTGACTCTCAAAAAGAGATGGCTTTAAAAAGTAAATAAATAAAGTTTTAAAAGTTTCTTTCCTTGAAAGGGGACTAGGACTCATAAACCATCTTTAATTTGTCAGTAGAGACTTACTGGGGCTCTGAGGCTGCACCTGGGCCAACAGGAAAATATCAACTAGCAGTTTCTGTCCCAAGAAAGGATGTGAGGAGTGTGTCTGCAAGTATGCTTTGTGTATGCTAGACCTACACTAGGGGAGCTTGGACAAAATCTTCTTAAAGAGAGAGGTGGAGAAAACTAAACTAAAGAAAGCAAGAGAATTTTAACTTAGATTACTTAAGTTTCTTAAGAAATGGGATTTCTTTAGTTTTTTATACAGTCCCACTTACCTACTTTTGCTTTTGTTGCTTATGCTTTTAGTGTCACATACAAGAAATAATTGCCAAGACCAGTGGAATATTTTTTGGCCTGTAAAAATAAGGAAATCCTGCCATATGTAACAACACGAATGAACCTGGAGGATATCATGCTAAGTAAAATAATTAACTCACAGAAGGACAAATACTGCATGATTCCATTTATATAAGGTATCTAAAATAGTCAAATGCATGGAAACAGTAAAATGGTGGTTGCCAGGGGCCAGGGAGAAAGAAAACAGGGTTGTCATAGGTGTAAAATTTCAGTTATATAAGATAAATAAGTTCTAGGGAATTGCTGTACGACACTGTGCATATAGTCAACAATACTGTATTGGACACAAAAAAGTTTTAAGAGGGTAGATTTCATGCTACATGTTCTTGCTGCAATAAATAAGTAAATAAACCAATTAATTAATTACCGTAACAAGCAACAAACTTTGCAAAAAAAAAAAAAGAACTAAGACTCTTTAGAACCCAACTTTTCTCTGTAATGTTATTAGCTCAAACATGACAACATAGACCAGAACGTGGCTATCATGGTCAGAGGGTGGGCACCGACATTACTGAGCAGCTATTCCATTCCATGCCCGTTTCTGGTCTCCTTCATCTTACTTTACAGAAGAAAAGGGTCAGAGGCGTGAGCAGTACCTGGCTCACCATCACACAACTAACTGCCCGCCTCCCCACACCTTGCTTCTCCCATGTCCCTGCTCTTCACTATAGACGAAAGCAGACCAGAAACACCACCACCAGGGCAAGTAGACTTGTGTCACTAAATAAGAGACAGAAAGGAGCTCCAAGGATCAGCTGGTTTCCAAGCATGGTCCCAAGACCACCTGTATTAGAATCACCTTGGAGAGCTTGTCAGAAATGCAGATTCCTGTTCTCTGCTCCTAAATAATTCTGAATCACTTGGTGATTTGTAAGAACTTTAAAGTTTTTAAGTCATTACATTTTAGTACAAATATCAAAAGGATAGGGGGCATGTTGCTTATCTTCCACAGGCCTTAAAAACCAGTCATGGCAGCATCAGAACTGGGCTCAGGTATCCCTACCTGCAGGCTCTCCCCATCGTGCCCACTGCCTCTAAGGCTCAGCTAATGTAGAGAAGAGAAAGCAGCTTGGTAAAAGTGTTCTGCTCTTCACCATCTGTTTACCATTTTCAAACCATCTGTTCCTTTTCATGAGCTGTTTTGACTATTAACTCACTAGAGGGTGATGATTAGAGCTGGATTCTGGACCTAGAATACTGAGATTTAAATTCTGACTTTGCCGTTTCCTAGCTTTGAATCCCTGGGCAAGTTACTTAACCTCTTTATGCCTCAGTTTTCTCATCTATAATAATAGCATTTACTATTATTGTGGTGAAAGATATACTAATTAATGCAACTTGTGACGGTTTAACTAACAGTTTGAGTTGTGAGAAATCAAATAATACCTAGGTAAAGAATTTAAAACAGAGCTTGGTATGTGATAAATGCTCAGTATTAACTGTCACCCTTAATATTATTGGTTTCTCTCCTATGATTATTCCTTCAGAGAGGAGGAGGGTTTAGCAATTAATTTAGCTATCATAGGTGTAACCCTGAGAGGCAATTGCCCAGCTACAATCTTAGCCTATTGGCCCTTAACTCTTTCACTTGCCCATATCAGTCAAGGTCACTGTCCTTGAAGTTCTTCCCAGTTTCAGGTTCAGTGAGAACTGAGCTAGTGCAGAACCCTATGAGGCAGGAACCCAATCGTGCCTCTGTGACTATGGTGTATATCATTGTAAGTTACTTTTCCCTTGGTTAGCTTTTGGTAGAATTAAAGGTGCATTTTATATTCCATCCTCTGACAAAAATTAGAGAGGCATCTACTAAAACACTACACAGGCTCCTCAGATATGAAATCTGAGACATCCCCCTCTTACCTCAATTGGATCTTGTTCTTATATAGCCCACCCCAGCTTTCCTCCCAGATCCCCGGTTAAGGGACTCTCTTAGAGTGAAGCCAAGATTAATTCAGCACAACGTGTTGCAGAAAGAGAGAACTAGATTTCCTTAGCATTTATAGCATGAATCTTGTCTTTTTTTAAAAAAAGATGACATTAAGAAGTGGTAACTACCAAACCAAAGTTTGTCATTTAAACAAAGAGCAAGCGTTACTTACGACAGGGCTGAGTGTGTTGAAGTATGCCCTAGAAATGAGAATCCCTTTAGATAATTACTCTTCTTGCTTTTAAGAGAACTCATGAGACTCACAATGCACACTGTGTTGGAAAGTCATTAAAACTGCTGGAACATGTCATTTTACATTGTTCCTTGCTACAGAACTCTTAAACAAACCAGAGGTAGCACAGATTGGTAAACATCATGAGTCTCTTAGATGCTGCCTACTTATTAAACAACAAGTGTGTGTCCTATGATGTCCTGGGCACTAAAAACCACAGGTGACATATGAGACTGCTCTGAATGGCCACTTGCTGTCTGTCTGAATTGGAGTAAATAATGCAAATCTCTTTGAAGTTCAGTTTCCTCTTCTGGGACATAGGGAGTGTGCTTTCTTTAGGTGTAAGTTATAGAAAAAGCATGACTCGAGAGCTTTAACAATTATGGGAAGTCCCATTTCATATAATAGCGAGTGCACAGTTATGCCAGGAACCAGGCATACCTGTATCTGCTTTGCTTGGCTCTGACCTCATCCCTCTGTGTTGGCTTCCTTAACAGCTGTAGAAATTCCAGGCAAACATCCAGACAGCACAAAGTCCAGAGTAAGGAAGAGGGATCTCTTTTCCTGTGTGTCTCTGTTTCATCAATGAGGAAATCTTCCCCGACCCTCTACCCCCACTCAGCCAGGCTTCCCCTCATGCTTAAATGGGGTCACATGACCACCTCCGAACCAGTGGCTGGTGTTGAATACCATAATTGGTTTAAACTATTCAACACTTACCCCTGGGCTGAGAGCAAAATTACTTCCCTAAGAACAGGATGATAGGAGGACAAACAATTAAACACTACAGCAGGACTTTGCAGACAAGGAGGAAGCAGTAGCTGGCTGGAGAGTAGGCAACAGATAGTGTTTATTACACCACCCCACCAAATTCTTGTGGGGAATAGATGAGATTGTGGGTTAAAATGGCCCACTCAGTGCCTGGCACATGGGGATAATAATAGCAGGTGACTTTTTGGAATGACAATTTACAGGGACTCTCTGATTTAATTGGTACCCTGTGAGGTAGGCACTATTATTATGCCCATGTTACAGATGAGGTGACTATAGCACAGCTAAGTTAAGTAACTTGACCAAGGCGGAGTCTGCATTTAAACTTAAGCTGTCTGACTTCAAAGCCCAACTCTTATATACCCATTCTCTCAGATTTACCGCACTAAAATGGTAGTCCATTCCGTCACCCCATCTCTTCTTTAATCTCAAGACATGTGTAAATTTTGAGTTCAATGAGATTCACACAAATGAAAAATTAGAGAACAGTACAATATAGCAACTAGCGACAGTCTCAGTAGAATAATAGAGGGAAGAAATAACCAATGTGCTGAGTGCAGGGGAGAGTAGGGGTGATGCTGTGAGAGAGGCAGCAGGAGCTGGGCTCGGGGGAGGTGTGAGTTTGGGGAGGCAGTGGAGAGCATGCCAGATTGGTGTAGCAGCTTGTAATTTGCAAGAATAAAAAGCTACTCTTATGTGACTTGCGCAACAAGAGAGAGAAGCACAGCAGAGCTGCAGGCACATTTGACTTTAGGAGAGACTCTGAAGGTTGTTTAACCTTGAGCTTATGAGCTGCATTATAGTAGACTTCATGAGTCATAAAACTTTTGTTCAAAGGAAACTCAATCCCACTGGTAAACTCTAGAATTTTCCTAATGTTCTCTTGTAACTACTGTAAATGAGCCCCAATTTAGAGCATCGTAAACTTCCAAGATATTGGTGGAAGGCCTGGAATTTCCCCGCCAAAGCATGGCAAGATCTCCTGTAGCTCTAGGTTGGAGGAAAGGTAGTGCTAGAGTTGAAACTCAAGATAACTATGTACGTATCCCCCTCTCCCTCAGCCCCTTATCTCCCCAAGGACTACACCTCTTCAGTTTGGGTGCCCAAGTCTCCTGAATGACTAGAAATTTGGACCTAAACCTCACATTCTTATGAAGAGTTCCCTGAGTTTCCCGCAGAGGACAGTAGACTGTTGAACCCTAGATGGTATTTCCCAGAGGAATCTGACATGAGAAAGAGGGTTTCTCTTTATATCTCACATCACTTCCTGTAGCACTAATTTTCATGCCAAGAAAGGACCTCCAAGGACGAGTTCTGGGCAAGGTTTCAGGTCGTGTTCTGTTCCTAAATTGATGTGTTTAAATCAAATTGATGTATTTATATCTAGAATCTTGTCTATTGTCAGGTTCTTGTTCATCATCTTTTACCTTGTTTCATCTCAAAATAACTTCCCAAATTCCTCCGCAATATGATAGTTAGGCAACGGGTAACTCTCTAGGTTAATACGGTATATCCAAGTTGGGGAAGGATGGTGTTTGGAGTCAGAGACTGAGTTCCAGTCTCAGCATTGTCGCTTACCGCTGGGGCCTCTGGACCCAGGACTAAACTTGCAAGGCAAAGACCTCATGTGCAGGACACCACAATGCCCATCCTGACTGAGTGAACAAAGTACAACGAAGGTACTTAGATTGTTGCTTGGCACATAATTGGAGTTTTAAATATTAATTTCTTCCTCCCTTCTACCCTTTTACCTTTATAGGGGGGCAGGAGGGAAGCTTCAAATGCAGTAAAAACAAAACAGCATTTGTGTAGTTTTCAGGATGCCTGATTATGCCACTAAGTTACTGTGTGCCCTGGGATGAGACACTTACCTTCTCTGGTTCTCATCTACAAAAAGAGGAAGTTGGATCTGATATTCCCAAAGTTACCTATATAGCTAAAATTATATTTTTATTATACACTGTCTATATTCCCCAAGTTCTGAGTCACAGGAATTCCCCCAATTTATCTGTCATATCCAGGCTCCAGAGTCATCTCCCTCAAGCGGGTGTAGCTCCGTTTCTTCCCTTTCGACTTGGCCAGCAGGATCCCCTGCTTCTGACCTGTTGTGAAATGGCTGCTATCTAAGATTAACAAGTGTCTACTGACCATTTAGGGAGCAGGCACCATGGGGACCCAGTGATATGATCTCAGACCCGTCTAGACACCTACCAATTCAATCAAAGAGCCTGATAGCAAAGATGTCAGTAGAAAAGAATATGAGGTCACCTCGCCCTTGGTTTGCAAAGTGTGTGCCTTAGAGACCTGGAGGTTCCTCAGAGCCCCTGGTAGCTGAGGGGATGGGGAGGCAGAAACAGACCAGCCCAGGCCCATTCCATTGGAGTGGGTTCATCTCTGATCTACTTACCTTCCAGGTTTCTGCTGGAAGAGTCTACTGGCTAAAAAGAACAGAAAAAAAAAGCTTGCAAGTCACCAATTTCATCTTATCCTTTCATTTTACAGATAAGGAAACTGTACTTCATACTTTAAAAAAGCTTCAGAATGACTCCCATACCCTTTAGATCCAGCAATTCTACTTTCAGGTAAGTTTTATCCTAAGAAACTATTTATGGATTTGTGAAAGTTTCAAGAAGATTCATTATACTATGGTTTAAAATAGAGAAAAAATTGGAAACATCAGCAAGGGAGGAATAATTGAACAAATATTGGCACATCTTCAAACATAGAATACTTGGAAGTTCCATAAATCATAGAAAGAAATAACTTGTGTAAAAAAACATGTTTGTAATATATTGTTAGGTGGAACACACACACACACACACACACACACACACACACACGCACACACACACACGTTTGTTCTGCCTCTAAGGTCTCTATTCTTTTCGTAAGAAGACTACTTTCTGGAAGCCTCTAAATGTGGCATCATTGTGCCCACGGTCATCTACATCCATCTGTGGCATTCACATGTCCCTTTCTCTCACTTACCAGCTCTCTCTCATGCACAACCCCTACTACTGCTACCATTAGAATAAGCATGCCCATGTGACGCTGCTACTGCCAGATGCTTCATTGCTTCCTTTCCTGGTACATCGGAAGTCTGCTGGGTTCTTGGCAAAAACAAGTAACTCTGAACCACATTTTTCCCTGATCCTAAAGTAGCCCTGTACGTGCCCAGAGCCACATAGTCATTCTTAAATGGTTCCATCCATTTCTTTCCATTACTACCTATCCACCTGGTCTCAAGTCCAGTTCTTCAGGCAGAACTAGACTAGACATCACAGAACCTTTTGATCCTCTCTTCCTGCTTTTACCTTTCTCTCCTCCCACAAACAAACAAACAAACAAACAAACAAACAAACCCTCCTCACTATTCCTCAATTTATAACAATAAACATTCTATGTATATAAATGGAGGCAAATGGATGGTGAAATGTGTTTTGAGGTTGGGAAGGTGTGACAGGCAGAATAATGCCCCCACCCCAAATGTCTATCTCCTAATCCCTGGAATTTGTGAATTTGCTAATTTACATGACAGAAGGACTTTGCGGGCGGAGATGAAAGATTTTGAGATGTGAAGATTATCTTGGTAGGCCCAGTGTAATCAGATATGAGGCAAGAGGGACAAAGTCAGAAACAGGAGGTGTGATAATGGAAGTAGAGATCGGAGCACTGTGTTTTGAAGATGGAGGGAGGGACCCGCAGCCAAGAAGTGCTTCTAGAAACTGGAAAGATTGAGGAAAATGATTCTTCCCTGGAGCCTCCAGAAGGAACTTAGCCCTGTCAATACCTTGCTTTTAGCCCTGCAGGACTCATTTCGGACTTCTGACCTGCTGAACAGTAAGGTTATACATTTGTGGTTTTTTAAGTCACTAAATTTGAATAATTGTTACAGCAGCAGTTGGAAACTAATACTGGAGGGCAGGAATATATATTATTATTACTCTAGGAGCAGCCAAATTATCCTATTGTATAATGATAGGGGTAAGGGTAGGATTTTTGTTTTGTTTTTGTTTATCTATATTTTTTACCTTTACTAAAATGGACATAACTTTTGTAATAAAATAAAAATTTGTTATTCTCTAAAAGAGGACTCTGGTGAACCATTACATGAAAATTCTAAAAGGGAACAAGTCTGGAGTTAGGCATCTGCATCTTAGGGGGAGATTCCGGCAGGTAGTCTGGAGTGTTTCTAAAGCCCACTGATTCGTCCAAGGCAACAATGTCCAGGAACTTTTGAGAGATGGCTACAGCTGCGCTCAGGAACAGCAGGCTTGCCCCAAAACGAACTGAGAGAATGAATTTAGAAGTGAGCAGGCAGAAAGAAGAAGAAAAAAACTGAAAAAAAATACATTAGGCCAAAAAAAAACCCCAAAATATTACATGAAAGTGAATCCTCAGACACTTTACACATCTGGAGGCAGACAGAGCAAAGGTCAATAACTGGCCTCTGCAGAGCAAATGCCTGACACAGCAGGATGTTTGTAGGCCTTCTTTTAGCAGACTCTTTAGGGTTTCTCCCACCTGGACATTCTACCCAAGTCCTCCCAAGAAGCAGCTTTTTCTGCAGATTTTTCCTACCTTTTCTTTCCCACCAAAATATACCTATGCTTATTCTGAGGACAACTGTCATAAACATGTCATTAAGTCAATGTCTTGGGGGAAAAAAGGAAGGAGGAACACTCTAGAACCAGTTCTGCCCAAGAGAAATACAATGCAAGCCACATATGTCATTTCAAATCTTCTGGTGTTCACATTAAACAAAATAAATAGACAAAACTAATTTTTGTAATATATTTTATTTCTCTCTATGTAGCCAAAATATTAGTTCAACATTTAACCAATATTATGATTATACTGAGATATTTTACATTCTTTATTTCATGCTAAGTCTTCAGAATTTGATGTCTATTTTATACTTAAAGCACATCTCGATTTGGACTACCCACATTTCAAGTGCTCAGTAGCACTTGAACTAGCTCAGTTCTAGATTTAAAAAGATTTAAGAGACTTAATGACCAAAGTCAGTGAGTGATTCCAATTTGAATCCTAATTCTAAAGAAAGAGCTATAAAAGACAATTATACAACATTTGAATGGAGAACTGAGAACATTAGAATAGGAACTGGGCAAGTGGAAAAACTTGACTATGGACTAGTTATTTGATATTGTTATGTATTATTGTTAGTTATAAGTGAAATACAGGTATGTGGAAGAATGTCTTTATACTTAAGCTAAAGTAGTTAGGGGTAAAGTGTCATGATTATTCAAAATTATTCTTGAAAATAATATTTTTAAAAGAAAGAAAGCAAATATGGCAAATTGTTAATAATTATTGAATCTAAGTGGAGAGTAGATGGTTGTTCTATGTACCATTCTTTCAACTTCTCTCTATGTCTGAAATTCATAATAAAAACTCAGGAAAAACACACATACACACACACACACGTGCCTGAGACTCCATTCCAAATAGGGACTAATTATCTGTTGAAGACTGTTAATCTGCTGAACTAATTGTGCTAAAATATTTTTAGGGTAGAATATTCTATGGAGGAGGCAGCATGGTTAGTAGTAAGAACATTAAATTTGAAGACAAACAATCAAGATTCCAGTTCTAGGTTTACCATTTATTAGTTACCTAATCTGAGTAGTCCTAGTTTAGAAGGCTTCAATTCCTACATATAAATAATATAAAATCATATATTATCATATGTTTTAATATAATATATGTTACCTTACATAATATACATATATACCAGATTAAATGTTACCTTATATAATCTGTTATATATAATCTTATATAATATATGTACTATATTATATAACCTTATATAATATATATAAAACCTTATTTTATATATATTTATATATATTTAACGACATATATATATATATAAAACGACATATATATATAACGACATATATATATGTCGTTAAATTGCTTCACAAACGACAACTAGTATGGCTTTTCAAAGGGAACTTTGAATGTCAAAGTTTCTTACTATAGGAATTCCAGGCCTTGAAGCCAGTGAGTGAGGAACTATTTTTGTTTGGAGGAAACTGATGATATCATTTTGGTGTCTGTCCACTTGATTCACAATGCTTGTATCCTGAAAAGAGAAAGTTTCTCCGAAGCCCCTGTCCACATGCTGCTGAGAAAGACTTTGCCTTGCCTTTGTCAGCACCTCTTTCTCCAAGGTGGATAAGCAGAAACACCAGTGAGAGATGAATGGGCAGGCTGGCTCTATTGAAATGGCTTTGGAACTATGAAGTGTCAAATAATATCTGAAAACAGAAAATTCCAAATCATGTGGAAAGGAGTCATTGCTGTGGACAAGGAACACTTGACATCCGCAAAAATACTTGTTTTTGGAGAGTGTCCATCTATCCTCAGAGCACCACAGTCAGTACAAGACGAAGAGAAAGCAGACATGTGCTGTCTGCATCTGTTATTTTAAAGTCAGCCTCAGAGGAGTTAGGCAATTTGTAGGCATCAAAGGGCTGAGTAGGAAAGACTCTACTAACTAGACTAAAAGCTCCTGGAGAACTTTGCATATCTGTTCTCCCTAAAGGTTGGTTAAATTGGATTGAATTTTTTTACTCACTGCCAGAGTCAGGAATAGAATACAGATCTCTTGTTCTAAGACACAAACCTCAAAACTCATTTATTATTCCCAAATATAAACATCATGCAAATATGAAAAGAACCATCTACCTCAGAAATTCTATTCAGATGGGTTTTATTTCTTATTCTTGATATTTATGATGGGTTTTATTTCTTATTCTTGAAATTTAAGACCTTGATATTTATGATGCAGTTATGCTAGCCTCTTCCCCCTTTGTTTTTCTTGCTGTGAAGTCTCTCTTTCTTGCTTTTACTTAAATTCAAAATTCTGATATGATTTTTCTCCCTTTTCCATGTAAGTCTATTCTATTGCCCTTAATCATTGCCCTGGGTCTGCTTCTTAAATTCTTTTGGCACTGAAATTTATCATCATAGCACACACCCCTGCATGGTGCACACACTCAGACACATACAAACACATATACCTTAGACTCACATATTTGAAGATCACACTTAAAAGCCAGAGGTTCTTAGATTGCGCTCAAAAAGTCATGGGCTTAAAAGTCACTTCAAACTTTATAACATTATGACATCGAGTTAAATTTCTCAAGTTTAAACCAGTTGATGTGAAGAAGGCCAATGGCATGGTTTCGTTTTGTTTTGTCTCATCTATAGAATATCTAGATATGGAATTTTGTGTTTATTTTTAACTTCACAGGACATATATTAATTGAAGATTCTTTTAGAATGCTGCTCAATCTACTTTGTCAAACTGCTCTGTAACTAGCAGTAGCAGTGTTCAAAAGGTATTGGCATCTTCAAAGATAGTTTTCTTCTAGCAAGTTAACTATTTACTCTTACAATCGTATGCTTAGGCTTAATAAACAGTTTCTTCATATATGTATTTTAAAAATGGTAAGCTTCATGTCATACCTCTGGAATTACTAATCTCTGAAAGTGTTGAGTTAGGATTAATGATGCTTTAGTATATCACTTATCTAATTGAAGAGCACGGAGTTCAGTCAAAATTAAGTGAAGTGAACATTATCATAGATGCTACCAACTAGAGCACCACTGACCAAGATTTCAGAAGTGAGTGATTTGTCTAATGTGTTAAGCAAAAAAAGAGAGTTAAACTGACAACCTAATGCTAAATGTTTACTTCAAAGCTGAAGAAAACTCTGCACAACTCAAAGTCTGACAGCTCCTGTCCCCTCTTCAGGCCCTACCCCTGTTGAAACTAGTTTATGAGTTTCCTGGCTGGGGCAGCTCCAGGGAAGGAGAGGAGAGATGACTAAGCAAACCTCTGAGACCATATGGCCCTTCCAGAAATTCATCAGATTTCTGATCGATATTCTTAGGAATTTTTTTCTCAGCAAAACAAGTTAGAAATTCAGAAGATTTTTAACACATTATAATTATAATAGAAATGTATTTATATTTTCAGTTTACATATACAATTCCCTCATTAAAAATCACAAGTGACATATTCAAGGTCAACAATAAAAGTGCTCTTAGGTATCAAGTACTTGCTTCCCTAAAGACCAGGTACAGCACAGAGTAAGGGTTGCAGTGGGGATGATTTCTAGGATATAGGCAATTTTGATATGTCATTTTATTTATGTTTTATTCCATGGATTTCTGCCTTTTTTAATGAAACAAAATAACTCAGCAGAGAGGGAGTATATAAAAATAAAATTGTGTAATGTGGATCAATTACCAAGGCTAATCAGACATTTCAGATAATATCTGCTAGAAACCAGGAAACAAATGAGATGAAGAAAGGAAAAGACAGATATTTTATTGCCTGTGACATAATCTTTTCAAGAAAGACTCAGTAATGTTTTGGTCAAGAAGCCAAGCTAGACTTTGAAGACATGATGCAATTTTCAACTTATTAATGACTCATCCTGTGGGACAAGACAAGTCACTTAATTCTGTGCTTTGGGAAAGACTCGTGTGATTCATGAACAAAGAACAGGGGTGGAAAGTCCTCTGCGAACTAAGAGGAACCACCTGTCTACTGAAATTCAGGAAGGTTTGGGATTTCCCTCTTCTCAACCCCGAAAGTCTGGAACTGCTCTGTTTTAGACAGTTCCTGGTCGTGAAGGGGCAGTCTAACATATTTCTAGGGAACTCTCCCAACCAGAATTCTCCCCCAGGGAACCAGTCCATCTTTAAATGTCCATAGGGTCCATGGAGGCCTCAGAGTGCTAGGCCTTCCAGGCCATGCCCAGAACAGGATTCACTTCCTGAGGTCCACAACACAATGAGTCCTCTAGATGAGTTGAACCTTCTTAAGAAACAACTAGACCTCAACAGCTTTCAAAAGAAGTAAAAAACAAAAACAAAACAAAACAAAAAAACAGACATAGGGAAGAAGGAAACTAGTAAACTAGAATGATTTTCTGTTTGATTGTTACCTATAACTACAGCCAAGCCCCTCATGAAATACAAAATGGGAGTGAGTACAAATAAGACAGGAAAAGGTTACCTATTTCTTTTCCTTCCAGATAAACTTTATACTAAGCAATGACCACTTCATATCCTTCGATGGTGGCTGACCTCCTGATCCAAGTGCCTTGCATTCCAGCAGCACAGTTTTGTGTGTTTTCTCCCTGTAAAATGAGCAGCCTTGGTTCAGTGAGGGATGAAACTCTGAATACCAGGGACTGAAAGGACTTTTGTTTTAGACGGTCTTTTGAAACCTTAATTTTCTTTAGCTCTGGTCCTATTCATCTCACTCAACAGTGACTTACTGTTTGGAAAGAACGGCATCTGCCGAAAACATTAGGCCTGGAGGATTTGAATTGAAAGCCACCACTGACTCAGAAGCCTATCCAATGTTTGGGATATCCACAAGCTTAGTAAAGTTATGGTGTAAAAAATATTAAGATGGTTATCTGTCTTAGGCAGCTCAAACTTCTGGCCCCAAGTGATGAAGACAAAAGCACAAGTCTGAGCAGGGGGAAAATTTTTCCCCAGAGGATGGGTAGGGTGAGACATAGTTAAATAATTTTTTAGGAACTGGGACCTATTGTGCTTCTTTGTAACAGAAGCTAGAAAGTAGACGAGCTATCCTACTTGCTGCATCTCCATTTATTTCCTTATCTCTAGTCTCCTGTCTGTTTTATAGGCATCCTGGATAGTTGGCCATCTGACCCTTCCTTCGTGTACTCCAGTGTTTGTGAGGACAGTATTTGTTATGCACACTTGGAGCTGGCAGAGTTGCCACACATCATTTTAAGTAAAAGATAAAATAAAAAGTGCTCCCGGAATGTCCTGGAAGAGTAAAAGGAAAAGTGAGACATTGACGAAATGGCAGGAAGTAGAAGTCTGTGTGTCACCTGTGAGTCTTCCTGAGAGGCTGGAGACGAGGAAGAAAAGCAGCACTGCTGAATCGGAACTTCCTAGCATGTGATTTGCCCTGTATTGAGAGCAAGGCAAGTATGAGATCCTTTTTCTTCAGCGCTCAGATTTGCATCGGAAGCTGTAAACAGGCTCAGTAGGGTAACAGTTAGGAAGATCCTGAGAACATTGGGTTTCTGGAATGTTCCAGGAAGGGATGGCTCAGAATGGAAACTTGAAGGACTGGACAAAATAATTCTTATTTGAATAGATAGACCAAACATCTGAATTTATATCTGCACCTCAGAAAAATATTTATACCTCTTAAAAGTAGATTTTGAAATTGGAGTACAATTGCATTAATAGCTCAGTCATGAGAATTGTTTTAAAAGTATAGAGTAGTCAGTCCTCCTTTATCCAATGTTTTGCTTTCTGCAGTTTCAGTTACCCACGGTCAACTGCAGTCTGAAAATATCAAATGGACAATTCCACCTCACTTCATCACATCACGTAGGCATTGTGTCATCTCACATCACCACAAGAAGAAGGGTGAGTATACAGTACAATAAGATATTTTGAGAGAAAGAGAGATACCTCATTCATATAACTTTTATCATGGTGTATTGTTATAATTGTATTTCATTATTCCTTATTGTTGTTGCTCTCTTACTGTGCCTAATTTATAAATTAAACTTTATCATAGGTATGTATTCATAGGAAAAATAGTATATGCAGGGTTATGTACTATCCATGGTTTTAGGCATCCACTGGGCGGGGGTGGGGGGGGTGGGGGGCTTGGAACATATCCCTCATGGATAAGGGAGAACTACTGTCATAGTGAATTAACACTCTCGTTAAATAAATAAATAACACTAACCTCTTGGATTGTAGTCAAAAAGCCCTAAGGAATAATACTTGAATCACTCGATCTAATAAATCCCCATTTCTTAAAGAAAAGGACCAAAGCCCCTAAAAACAGAATCATGGAGGAGAGAATGTAGCAGAAACCATGTTTTTAGCCCAGTCTATTAAGGAAACATTTACATGTGTAGACACACACACACACACACACACACACACACACAAAGTTATGGTACCCGTCATATGAGAACTGATATATAAAGAACTGATATATATGCTCACACAACATAGTCACAACCAACATATCAATAACACATTGACAACAATTATACTTTCACTTTTCAAATGAAAGTGAAAACTTGGAGTAGGACCTGAAGAAGCCTTAAGTCAGTGGCTCTCCCTCCCCTGACCAGTGGCCAAGTCTTTTTAGAGATCATTGTAGTTTGAGCTAGGCTGAGGAGTAGCTATAGCTAGACCAAAATTTTGACTTCTATGATGGTCAGGTTTGTCCCTTGTGGTTGATAAGACAGCTGAAAGGTTAGCACTTTATTAAGACCATCAACAATATAGTGAGTGTGGATTACTTATCCTCTTTACCTCACCCAGACTTTCTTAATGGGTAATATCCAACAAGCTCAATTATTCTGGGTGCAAAATCTAATATATTATGAGCAGGCAGTGTAGCAAAATGATGATAACTATGCACTCCAGAATCACAATGACTTGAAACTCAGCTTCACCTTTCACTAGCTGTGCATCCTGGGTGAGTTACTTAACCCTCTCTGAGCCTTAAATCTCTTATCTATAAAGCGGAGACAACAATGGTAAATCATCTTAAAGTTTTTTGTGAGGATGAAATGAAATAATGTATGCTGATTTCTTTCTTGGCACAGTGCTTGACATGTAGGAATTACCCAATATGTTGGCCCATATAATTATCATGAGGAATTTAGGGTAAATAGAAATACAGAGAAAAAAGTAAAAAGCATGGCTGTTTGAGCATAGACTTTAGCTCAGCATAGCTTAACATGCAAGTCAGCCCATTTTTTGTTTATTTGTTTGTTTGTTTGTTTGTTTGTTTTTGCCAACAACCAATTGTATACAATAGTCTAGCCTACTTTCTGTAACAGCCCAGGGCTGTCATGTCCTTTCTGGCTGGGCCTCTGGGTCTAATAGCATCTCCAAGTCCAAGTCTAACATAGAAGCAACAGGTCACTCCCTGGTACAGGACAAGTACTCCTTAGTCACTGTGCTAACAGCTAGTCAGTCAGCAAGTACTACTTTTTAGCTCCCCTAAACTGGCCCCTCTGGTCTTGAAAGACCCTTCATAGCCCCTAGTTTTAAAAAAGGTCATGTGTTTATGTGTCCTCCCCAGGTAAGGCTTCACTTTTCATGCCCTTTTTCACCTTCTTGCTCTCCAGGCAATCTTTCACATTCCTCTTCACTGCTTATCCAAGAGGGACAGAGAGAGAGCTCCCCTTCAAAACGCACCTTTCCTCTTCTTCTGTACCATTTCTCACCAGCCAGAATCCACAAACTCTCCTGGGGCCAAGAAAGAGAACTTTATATTTTACCAACTAATCCAGGAGGTACAGGTGCCTAGACCCCACAGTACCTATAGGGGCCCACAAAAATGTTTTAATTTAATTCCTTTTAAAATCAGAAGAAACATGAATATGAAAAGAATGAACATATAATAATGAATCCAGCTTGAATTATACTTATCTTTATGCCAACACAATCATAAAATATATTTTAATATAATTTTATGGAGGAAGGAGCCCACAAATGTCAAAATATGGCCCTTGCACTCCTGCTGAGTTTAGAGTGGTCCTAAGTGAGGAGGGCCTGAGGCAAATTCACCCTCTCCCACTCCCACTTTTCACTGCTACCTCTGGCTTGACCCATTTACTTCCTCTGGCTTGACCCGTTTACTTCCTCTGGCTGGTACAGGACAAAAGTCGCAGTGACTTAGATTTTTAAGAGGATTTTTTAAACAATTGCCAACATCAATTATATATAACTTATCTATTTCCATACTAAGTCTAACCCAGATTTCTACACACCCCCAACCCAAATACAAACTAACAACCTCAAAGCAATAAAACCACAGCAGGGTAGAACCTGCGTGGGCCAAATTAAGATCCAACATGAAGTAACCTTCCTCCGAGAGCAAAACCTCACTTCTGGAGCACTTGAAAATCACACATAAATGGGTACTAACTGGATTTATCACAACATAGGGCCATGCTTTTCAATGAATAATTTAATTTAAAATCAGTGAAACTGAACACTTGGTTTACTATCTTGATTGGTCATTAGGTCTCCGTCCATACTTAAGAAGCCACAATGCAGACCCCTCTTGCTGCATACTTTGTTTAGAGTTAAGTGTTCTCAGTTTGATGCAAGGTACAAAAAACACCAAACAACGACAACAACAAACCCAACACACTACAAAAGATAGTTTTTCTTTTACAGTAAATTTCGGCTATCATTTGGATGAACACTGAGTCAGTTGCCAGTTATACACTGCGGCAGATCAATCTTGATCGATACCTGTAGCAAATTTAAGCTTTCAGTCTTGTTTTTCAATCAATGCATTTCTAATTTTCATAATGTTCTCTTGGGTGTGACTTTGTTATTTGTGAAACACGAATTCTATACTCAGGGAATCTATACACATGCCCACAGAGTTAAGATACACTCTCCTTAGTAGGGCTGACAGTGCCTCACTTCTTATTTCTAAAGCCCGAGGAACATAAGATGACTATCCCAATTTATGCTTTCCTAAGGCTGCTACAAGTGTTTTACTTCCTAGTCCCATGACCAAGAATCAAACTGAATACAAAGATACTTACACCCTATATGGGGTGGGGAAGACTGGGCTTTGGCACAAAGGAGTGAGATAGGGTATTAGAACTCTACTGCCAAAATCAAGAGGTAAAATGCTTGTAAGTTGCATGTGAAATGTCCTGGTTTAGTATTTCTGAAATATGAGTTAAGTATGACCCCTTTTAAAAGAAAAAAAATTCTTTGCAGCAGCAGATGATCCCAGTTTGAGAAGCATCCACCTATATTAATTTTGAACTGATTTTTCTCCACTGCTCATATGCAAGTGTATCTATTAATACTCAGGAGTTTCCGTTTCAATACTATGCTTATCACAGTACTTTTTTGAATACATATTAAACAGTTTTTGTACCTGGAAAAAACATTGTTGGTCTAGTCCAGGCCATTTGAATCTTTCTATGAACTGTTCCCTCCCCCCACCCCCACAGCTTTTAACTATGTGTCTTCGCAGGTGTTAAATTATTAAGTAGCATTAATGCTAGTGTGGTACTGGGTGCACACTAGGAGTTTTTTTTAAAAGTGGTTGCATTATTAAACTAGTTTTAGAATTTAAATTATTGCTGTTTGATTGCAAGGCCAGCCATTTGAAAAGAAGCCCAGTGCTGAATTTTAATTAACTCTGGCCTCTTTTCAGCTGCACTCATCTCAAGCACCCAAAGGCAAAGGTGAGGAATGCTGTTAATTGCATCTCATCTAAAGTGGAGTGAGGGTTTTGAGGAGCCTGCGGGAGACTCTTCAAGGTGTGAAGCCTCTCGGATTCTGCAAAGGCAGTAAGATTAAGTCAGATTAGAGGACCTTATTTATATATTGGCTGGGGTGGGGGTATCAGAATTAAGTTTCTAGTTCAGCAAAGCACACTGCTCTTCCTTTTCCTTACCTCTGCATCCTCCTTTTCTCTGAAACACTCACTTCTCCCCTCTCCTCACTTCTATTTGGCTCACTATTGATTTCACCCTTTACATCTTAACCTACACCTCACTTCCGCTGAGAAGTTGGCTTCATCAACCAAGAACTCGGGGAGGAGTCACTTAGATGTGCTCACATAGCACTTAAGTTTCCTGAAACACTCACGGTGTATGCCTGCAACCTGGCACAGAGTAATCACTCAAAACATTAACATGTCTTCCGTGGTTACTACGTGCTAGGCAGAGACCATGTCCATATAATCATCAGCAAAGTTCCATGATGTAGACCCTGTTTGTACCCATTTTTACAGACATGAAACATGAGGCCTTGAAAAGTTAGCTTACTCAATGTTACATAACCAGGCAGCTTAGGGCTGAAAATCAAAATCAATCTTAACTCCAGAGCTCACACTTTTAACTACTGTGCCATTCTGCCTCCCAAATATTTATGAAAAAATATTGTTTGAGATTTTTTGATAAAGCAAATTCATTGGCAACTTATCTTTGTTGGCCAGAGCCTCTAGCTTTTTAAAGCCATTCAGGCTGGAATTTGAAAGCAGGAAGTTTTTGCCATAATGATTCAAAATAGGATTTATTTATTGAATAGTTGCTTGCACATAACACAAAAATAAAAATTACAAAAGGGGAAGCTATGAAAAGTAAAATTCCCCCCCTAGTCAGAGCCACCTAGTTCCCACTTCCTGAGGTAACTATGGAGATCTCTTGTTATCATGAGAGGTAGACCTAGAGCTGTACTTTATAAGCTATGATGCCAACCCAGTAATGGATTACTTTAGTGAGTCCCGACCAGCGTTTATTCTTAAATGTCATTAAAAAAAAAAAAAATTTAAAAAAGATTTGAAAGGATCAGTGTAACCACAGGTAATAAGGGCAAATATTGTTTCACATAGCTTGTGTTTCGGTTTTACATGTAGCATAAATATATATCTGAGTCACAGAATGTGAAATATGACTTTACTCTTCTCACCATGGAGTAATGTTCAAAAGAGTTTGAAAGCCAACAACCTGGTAGACCTATCCAGCTGGAAATTATGAAGGCTACTTCCACCGAGAACCTTCTACCCTTACTTCCCAAGAGTCTCTTTGGAACTCAGCAGTCTGAATGACCCTGTAAAACAGAAGTCAGAATCTGTTTCTCGTCTGTTCAAATCCTTCCAGGGACTCCTATCTCACAAGGAGTGAGAGCCATAAGAAGACATGTATTTCTATTTGTTGTATCAGCATCCTAAAAAATGATGAATCAAATTTGATCAAATTTGGAAAGAATATTGAGGCCAATCTAACTGAAAATATGGGCTCTGTGACAAATACATATGAATTGGGAGTGGGGGAGCTCTGTGAAGGGATTTCACAGACATAGGCAGCATCCTTCAAGAATGACTATTCAACAAGAATGGATAGTCCCATTTAGGGGCTATATGTAGGATGCTCTAAAAATGTAATTTATATGACATTCATAAAATTCCCTTGGGAGAATTCTGGGGGTACCTCAAGGAGACAGAGCGCTCTCCAGAAAAGCTGGCCCATAGGCAGAGAGACTCCCAGAGAGGCCTACTGCTACATCTAGGAGATGATGCCCAGGACAAAAAAACAAGCAGGCATGCAAACACAAGCCCCAAATCTATAGACATCGAGCAAAAGGAGCTGCTTCTCCTATGTGAAATTTCTCTAGCCTTGTCCACGGTGAGTAGCATCAGGGACTTACAGTGTTCAATGTGCTGCTGTGTGGGGCAGCCAGTCACAATCATAAAATAATGAAGCCAATTCTCCCTGTCTCAGAAATAGCAGCAGCACTCAGCAGGAGAGAAAAGGTCACATCCCCTCCCTCCTTTCCCTCTCCATCTCTCTCCACTCTCCTCTAGAGCTGTGTGCCCCTAAATACGGCAGCTTTGTCCTCACAGGGCCATGTGGGGCCCCAACTGGGATATGTCATGGTGTCCCCATGAGGGCAGGGGTAACCCAACTCTGAAGTGGCAGCTCCTGGAAATCAGGGTGTAAAACCATGGCTTATTTCTTTATTTTTTGACTTGGTTACTGTTTGTTAGACATGTAAGCTCCTGTGAACCAGAATCTTGTCTGTCTTGTTCTCTACCAGATTCTGAATGACAAGGACAGCATCTGACACTAAGTAAACACCTAGTGAATATCACTGTAAAAGAGTGAATAAATGGTAGACAACAGAGTGGAAGCTGTGGCAGCCAATAGGCTCTCCAAGCACAACCAGTCACCAGGAAGATTCTAAAAGGTGAGTCTGCACCCCTCTGCATCTGGGAGGCAACCTTGTGTGCACCCTCTAAAGTGACTTGCCAATTTGACATGCGTTTAGCATACCTGTGCCAGGTGGAAAAGAGTTGGCAGGCAGAAGGACATACATGAGCGAAAGCACTGAGGCTTGCAAGGGCATAGGACACAGCAATTACCAGGAGTGACCAAGGTGTAACCTAAGAGGTCAGGTGCCTGGGAGGGCATGGCTGGAGGCCAAGCTAAACAGGTAAGGTGCAACTGTGAAGATGCACAATGTTAAGTTTTCACTTTATTCTGTAGGCAACTGAGGATTCCTTAGCAGTTTGGAAGCAGAGACATGACATGACCAGGTAACTCTGAAAGCAATATGAAAGAAGAATCAGAGAAGAGGAGGTTCTGTAATTAGGGAGGCTAGTTATGAGGCTGTTACACATGTCCAGATTCTGAGATCATGGGGGCCAAGACCAACATGTGGCCATGAAGATGGAGAGGAAGCCCTGTGACATAATTAAAGGAGGTGACCAGTTGGAAATGTGGATGTGGTTGTAAGATATCAAGGTTGGAATTTCAGACATGAGAGTCATATAGGTCCTGTTGAAGTTGTGGAAGGAAACAAAAACACCTAATTTGAGTAGTGGATCATTCAGAAACTCGGATGAAAGCAGGTGTTTTAATTCCAGAGGCTTCACAATATTCACCAAAATCCAAGTAAAAGTCCTGGACATCAGTTAATAATGCCTGATTGAAAAGAAGAATGACAAAGAGTCCCAAGGAGTGACTTACCCAAAGGGTGGGCAGAGGAAGACAATGATCTCTCACCTTTCTCAACTGCCACAGAGACACTGCGCATCAAAGAGGGTAGAGAAATAAAAGCGAAAGTAAGGAAGAACAGGAGAAAAGAACTTTGTTCTTGAGGTCAAAGATGCCTTAGACAACGGCAAGGAGACTAACTACATGGCAGAAGATGAAGAAAGATGGAGCTAACTTCTAATTTTGTAGATATCTAGAAAAAGACAACATGCTCAAGTAGGAACAGCCAGAAAGCCTCATCAAGGAGCTCGGGGTGGGAGGTTGAGGGAGCAGAGAAACAGAATCAGGTGCAAGCAGAGTGCTGAGCTCTCAGAAAGCTGGAGAGGAAAAAGCTTCCAGACCAGAAGCAGACCTCTTACTTTAGAAAACTCAGCAAGACTCGTTTCCTAAACGAACTAATTTCTCTACTTATATACATAATGGACTGCAGGTGTATCGGTCTATCCAACTGCCTATACATATGTGCCTAGTATTGTGTATATACACCAAATAGCCTATCTACATGTATATATTATACATAATTATGCGTATACATAAAGGTATATGTTTATCCATTTGGCACATATACATATGCATATACAGTATAAGTCTGGATGAGTGTCATTATTTAATATTTATTAAACATTCACATGCCCCTTCTATATATTTGGCTGTTGACTGAGGACTTGGTTCTTTCTATCACCCCAGTGTTCATGGGGATTCTCTAGAGACATTTCTTTCTGGTCTCGATATCAAGAAGAATTGATCCTCTCTTCAGCAATTTTCTTCCTGTTTTTTTTTTTTTTTTTCCTTGCATGTGACAGGAATCGAATTTTAAATAAGGCTTCCTTTGGAACTTGACTACTAGAAATCTAGGAGACAAGTTTTTGTCCTGCTTGTAGCAAGTGTATTGGACCTATCGGGTGCACTTTTAGGAAAAAAAAAAAACTTTGACTCCATTTCATGTACCTTATTTTTCACTTTTCATTTCACACACTTTTATAGGTTATGTACCTTTGTAAGCTATCTTGATTTTTTTTTTTTTTAGGACAAGATGACATACAAGTATAAAGAAATGTATAAATGAAGTCACGGATGGAGGCTTCAGGGTCCAAAACATGGCTGCGAAGAGGCCTGTTATTGTAGCTGGAGTTATGGCACGTGACGATGATAATGGGTGTGTTATCAGAACAGTGCAGCAGTGATTACAGGGAGTCAGATCTCAGCCCAGTCATAGTTCTCTCTGCCGTTTACTAGTCTTGTAATGGGAGGCATGTTATTCTCTAAACCTTAATTTTCTCATCTTTAAAATAGTGACCTCGGTATTTGGGGGAGATAGATTAAGGCAATGTATAGAAAGCACTCGGCACAACAGAATCAGCATTAGCTATCATTGTTATCAACACTTGCAAGCAGGACTAGGCCACCATTCCTGGCCAGGTCTGCTGTAAGATAGTTCTCCCTACCCCTGTCCCCCTCTCCCCACATCGCCTACACCCACAGACTCCAGGCAGCTGTCTCTCGCCCAATATGGATCACGCCCCCAGAGCGAACCTCCACACCTGCGGTCTCTTGCAGAGTATAGCGCGTGTAACACCAACCCAGTCTTGCAAACTGCTACCAAGAAGACACTCAAAGGCACAGACTAAGACAAATTCACAACTGTGTTATTAGTTCCTTACCCCACCCCTGGCTTTGCACTCTGATATATACAAAAGAGGCCTGCAAGTGCACAAGGGATCCTCAGCAGCCAGGACTGAAATGCAGGACTGCAGGGCGCCGGGGGTACCCCCAAGAGCGGCTGAGCGAAGCTGATTGCGTCTAGCGTACACCTGCTCTCCAGGCGCGGGTTGGGTGGGATCCAGTGCACCCGGACCCTCCCCAGCCCTCCAGCTCCCCTTCGGACGGAACCCTTGGGCAGGGAGAGGTATCCCGCAGGGGTGAAAGGCGAGGACTGCGAGAGGCGCTGGCCTCCGGGTACTACCGAGTACTGGGGGCAGGTTTCAGAGAAGAGCTGCTGAAGAGCGCCACACACTTCCTACAGCCGATAACATCAGCGTGTGTGTCAGGTGGTTCGTGCAGGCGATTGTGAGTGCGCGCGCGCGAGCGGGTGAGAGCGAGAGGGTGCGCGCACATAAAGTTTGTGCCTGCGGGTGTGCGGCGAGCGGGCTCGCCCGGCTCGAGAGCGGCGGGTGGGCGGTCCGAAGGTGAAGAGGCCTGGGGCGTAGGGCCTCGCAGGCGGCGGCAGCGGTGGCGATGAGCTGCATCCCGCCGAGCCGTCGCGTCGCGCCAGGTGAGGCGGCTCCAGGAGCACGGCGGTGGCCATGGGCACCCTGGGGAAGGCGAGAGAGGCTCCGCGGTGAGTAGGAGCCCGAGTTCTCGGGAGCGCGTTTCCTTCCTTGGGTTGGGGGCCACTGCGCGGGCGGCCCCCTGAAACCTCTCGGGGTTGGGAAGTGGGGCGGACCACACCAGCGCCTCCTCTTACGGGAAGTTGCCGGCCGGGGTGCCGGCGGCGGCAGGCCGAGGTCTCGGCTGAAGTCCGGGGACACGCGCACAAGGGACAGACACGCAAGGGACAGACGCGCAAGGGACGGACACGCCTGGAGCGACCAGCGCGTCGCATCGGGGAAGTGGGGAAAGGAGCTGCGTTGTGCTGTCCGCGCAGCCCGAGGTCGCTCCGCTAACTCCAGAATTGCACGGACCGATCTCTTCGCCGCCACGCTCCCGGGACTCCAATCTCGGACTTTCCCGGTCGCCTGCACCTGCTGCGGGCGCGGGGCTCGGGCAACGCCACCTGGCGGCCTCTCCTGGCCCTGAGGATGTCGGGAGGGCCCAGAAAGGCCAACTGCGCTGGCAGCGAGCAAGCAGAGGTCAGCGAAACATATGACCTTCTGGGTGGAAACCTGTACTCTGTTCTCTCTGGTGGATTCCAGAGAGCTGTTTTAAAAGGGTCTCGGGGTGACAGAAGATTAAGGAAGAGTAACAGTGAGTGAAACGGCTCTTGGCAGGAGAAAGAGGCCTGGAAGGGCCAGGCAACTTTGGGTTTGTGCCCCAAAGGGTCAGAACAGGACAACTGCCTGGACAATGGCATGGACTCAGCATAGAGCTGGTGCATTTCCCACCGCCATCCACATGACTCTAGTGTGACTGCACCGTGCCCAGCCTGCACGAGCGTACCCAGTAGAGTCAGGAGCTTTGCTCATCTGGACCTTCTGGAGCTAAAGTTTCTTGGCCCTTTATGTTCTCCCTACTCTGCCCTGTATCTCGGAAGGTCCAGCACTGTACCTTTCACTAGATTGAAGGAAGGGGCTTCAGTAAGTTAAACCGAGTCTATGTTATGGGGGTGGGGAGAGAACAGGACTGAAAGGAATCCTCGCTAGAAGCCAGTAAAAGCCACCTACCGCTGCAAAGAAAGTTGGAGTTTCTGTAAGTTCATCCTTAAAATATGACCTCTTCTGAGGTACCTGTGCCTGGAGAGGATTTCACTTGAACCAGTCCCAAGTTTTGACAATCTCCTTTAGCAAACTTGAAGGGGTCTTAGCCAATTTTAGCCTCAGAAAACACCTTCGAGTTAATTTTTCTCTTGCCACCTTCCTTTTTTAATTCACAAGGGAACTGGCCAGGAAACATTTGGCTACTGTTGTTTAAAAATATGCCTTGGCAGATTAGAGTCTGTTTGTCAATGGATTAAAGCACCCTCAAGACTTGCCTATAATGAAGCGTTTTATAAATCCTTATCTACAGCCATTTCGCCTGAAAAGACAGAGTGATTTGAAGGTTTGTCACAAAGCAGTCAGCCAAGAGACTGCCCAATGGAAAAGCTGAGTTTCCTGGTTTATGGTGCAGATAACCTCCATCTTCCTAGACCTCTCAGGCTGCAATTTGATTTTTAGTAGTTTCTTTTCTCCCTGGCTTCTCATGCCCAAGCCGTTTGAGTCTCTCTGGGCTCCATACTTACCAGACTGCATCTTTCACCCTCCCTTCTCTTCCACCCTAAATACTCCCTTCAAGATCTTTCTCCTTGAATCTACCCAAGTCCCTCCTAGTTTTGGTAAAAGCATCTCACCTTGTGAACCAGTGGTTTGCCCTACTACTGACACTAAGAACCATCACCAGAATTAGAACCAGGGCAGTTTTCAGAGTCCTCAACGGTCAGTGCCACCAACTGAGAAAGAAAATGGAATTTTCCTTGGACCCACCAGCTGAAAGACTGAGGTAGACACCTCCCGGCCCCAGCAGGAAGAGCTGTGTGTGTAAGCCCAGCCTCTAGTTGCAGGTGCCTTTTCTCCAGGGGCCAGGAAGAAATGGTGTGGAAGGCATAAGAGAAAAAGAGACTTGTACAGAGGACATTATTTTCCTTTCCCAACTCTGCCTTGAGTGTTGGTCTTAACGGTAAGAAGGCAGAAGGTAAGCAAGGCAGAAAGCTGATTAATCCCAACACCTGACAACCAGCCCCAAGTTTAGGGAGTTGTCAGTGCTTCCTGGAAGGGGAGGGAGCCCAGCTGGGGAGCATTGCGTAGTCACAGGAGGCCTGGTCTCTACCTGTCTGGGCACCTGTGGCTGGTCACATGGCCCTTCTGAGCCTAGCGTTCCACACATTTAGGTGAAGGGCTTGGAAAATGACCATGAAGAGTCCATTCAGCTCTGGGGTCTGAGGACTGTTCCAGAGGCCTGCAGAAAAAGTAGGGCCCGGGATTCAGCCCTTGTTATCAGCTGTGCTTTTGGAGGATGTTATTTGTAAGTTGACCTTTTCAGCCTCTCTTGCTAATTCTGATGTTGAGAAAGGTGCACAATTCCAGGTCCAGTAAATATTTATTAAACAAATAGAGAGATGCCCAGTGCATATCCCAGATGTAGCCCATATGACTTGTACAGTCTTGGCTATGCCAGTTAGCCTCTTTTAGTCTCAGTTTCAGCATCATGAAATAAAGATATCTTTCTGGGTCATAAGTTTTAAAGACCCTGTAAATCCATAACAGTGCCTGCCATGTCATAGGTACTCAATTCATGGTGGCCATTATTATTTTCTCTCATTTTCAGATACTGGTATGATCCTGGGGCTATCACAGGGCCTGGGTGAAAATCAGTAATGGCCAAAAGAAATTTAATCAAATCCTGTAACACCAACCTGATCTTTCAGAAATTACTGCCTTGGGTTAGCAGATTCCCAGCAGCTAATTGCTGATTTGATTTCACTGGGCCCACCCGAGGTCTGAACAGAGCCCAGCAGCTACTGCCAGCCCAGCGCCCTGGAGATAGTTTGAAATGAAACGCGAAGGGCAAGTCGTTCTGTCTACAAGTCTGGCTGTGTACTGAGTCACCCCATAGCTTGGTAGTCTTTTCACAGGCTGGTTTCCCAAATTACACGTGTGCCCCAGCATTTTATTCCGACATCATTATTTCTTAAGCCCCTTCCACATGAGATTATATCATGTTTGAGAAGCTTTCCCCAACATTCCACCCAGAACTGGTTCTCCCTCCTCTGAAAGCATCACAATTTCTTACCTTTGACACTCACAGGACATTTATTTAAGATTTAGAGAGTTCTCTTTTCATTGTCTGGGTTCTCCAACTAGATTTTTGTATTAAGGAACTTCTAGATGACCTTTATACAACAACAACAACTAACATAATGAGTATGTTTTACAGTTTGCAAATTCCCTTTGTAAGAGACTATATCACTGGTCTTTTCTGGCCTATCACAGTGTCTTACTCATGGAATAAGCACTTATTAATTGATGCCACCATGTGTTTGTCAAAATATATAGTGAGTAACTAAACTTATGGATCCGAGGTATATTTTTTTATTTTTTCTTGACCCCCTCTTTGTAAACTATGAAATAACCAAAACACAGTAGGGGGAGGAGACTTAACTATATGCTCAAAGAAGTTATGGGCAACAACATCCATCACTATTAAACCTTCAAAGATTATAGAAATATGTCTGTGTATGCATGTGATTACCTTTTTTAATGGAAGAGAAAACAAAATGCTTAACCTTCATATGTCATTTTGCAAATGATTTACACGGAAAGGTCATGACCAAAGATAAAGCTAGATGAGAGTGGACAAAGGTAACCTGATAGACTCCTATGCCATTTTCAGATCCATGACTGTCCTTCTGCATTTCAGTTCTGAAGTAAAGCTCTCATAAGCTGTTTTTTTTTTTTAATTTTATTTCTCTCTTTTCCCAGTAGGTAAGGACCCAAATAAGGGCTTAATAGAATGCTGTTTAATGATAAAAACTACTCATAATGATTACCTGCACTACCAATACTGAAAAGCAGAATCTTAAAACCAGCCAAGATTTGTGAAAAAGGCAGGACTATCTTAAAATCTAAATACCACTCACCCCTGTGCACAGATCTTCAGTCATTTTCCCCCCACAAAGTCCTTAGAGGTGTTTCCAAGGCCGCCTGACCTACGGCATCTCTGGGTTTTGTTCAAGATGAATGAATTTAGCTGAAGATGAGACGACCTGAAACTTAATTCTTAAGACCCAAGTCAGTGGCCTTTAGCCTAAAATTTAAAATTACTGCTAGGAGCTGAGGACTGCCAAGATAGTCCTGCCTCTCTGCCTTTCCTCTTCAGGAAATGGAGACAGCAGGCCAAAGCAATCCTAACCCCAGGAGAACGAGCCCTAGTTGCACCCCTAAAATCTCACCTTGTTATTTGCTTGGGAGATATCTCTTTAACAGCCAACCAGTCCGTTTGGTGCGTTTGCCAAGTGGGAGGGGTATATCTCCTATCAGCCCAACTCCCAGGATTAATTGTCTTTACTCCTTTCCTCTTCAGTCTGCCTTCAGAGTGTGGAGCTGCCAGTTTGTTCATCCCTTGGATGCTCAGCTTGCACTCATTGACTCTTTTCTTCCCCAGGAAACCTCATGGCTGCAGAACTGCCCCTAAAGCAAAACTAGAAGCAAAGCCAACCGGCAGCCCCTTCCCCTCCCATCCCAGCCTGGCCCAGATCACCCAGTTCAGAATGATGGTGTCTCTGGGACATTTAGCCAAAGGAGCCAGCCTGGACGATCTCATCGACAGCTGTATTCAGTCTTTTGGTGAGTAGGCTAACTGCCCACATGCATAAAAATCTCTGTATTACTTTGTTCTTCCTTAAAAAAGTGCTTTATAGAATAGCAACCTAGATTGTGTTTTGGCTTTAAAAATAGCTTTTGAGCCTTTGAAATGTTGGAGACAGTGTGCAGTGCCTGTGGCACATGATTGTGTGGGTGTAATAGGTCGTGATGAGAAGTGTGATTTCAAGTGAGAAAAGTTACCGAGGAGAGTTCGCATTTCCATTTTTCTTAGGATGGAGGTTTTTCTCGTGACGAAAAATATCATAAAATGCTATTGAGCATCTGGTGCTTTGACTTTTTTTTGTCCTTATGTTCTTGGGGCACATAAAGACTAGGTTACATGAGCAAACACTGTTATCCAGCAGAAATTCGAAAGTCTTTGAATCATTTGGACAAAAATGTCTCAGTAATTCCCTTTATAATCTGGAGGGTAATTATGGCAGAATACGAAAGGATTGGGTAATGCCAGAATGTCTGTGACTGGAAGAGACTGGTTAACAAGCATTTGATTGAAGGTCAAGGATCTGGGAAAGAAGCATACAGACACACGTTGGCAGTGAATTACCTAGATGCTGCACTCCGTCATCACCTGTACGCACCATGAAGGATGCACAGCTTAGTGCAGCTGACAAGCAATTATCTGCAAAAATGCCCTATTTAAAAAATTTTTGTAAGCACTGTCTTTTAATTATTTGTGAAATGGTGATTGAAAGGTACTAAATATTTGCTCCCCTTTAAAAAAGGAATGATTAAAATTGATGAAAAAGCCATAGATTTCCAGCATTACTGTTTTCCTTTGCATCCCCCCCTTTTTGAACCCCTCTATCTCCCACCATAAAACAGATGAGCACTGGTGGCCCAGCGGGCGCCCCAGAGCCTCTGAGGAGTGTAAGGGAGGCTTGATCAGATTTCAGGCAGCACGACATACATGCAGATCTGTTAGAACTCAGAACTAGGGATTACTGGCTGGACTGGTTTAGAGGTTGATCAGATCTTGTTTATAGAATTGGGAAAGACTTGACATTTCAGGGAATATTCATTTAGTACACTTTAGCACAACATTGAAAATAATAGTTTTGATGATTTTAACATCCGTTTAAAACAATCATTCTCAACTGTTAGTGCAGAATCACATGGAGGCTTTGTTTGTTTGTTTGTTTTTTATAACACAGATTCCTGGGCCCCACCACCAGAGTTTCTGCTCTGGTAGGTCTGGGGTGGGGTCCAAGAATTTACATTTCTAACAAGTTCCCAGGTGATGCTAATGCAGCTGATCCAAGAAACCCGCTTTGCTTTTTTGCTTGTTATAGACTTTTTAACTTGGGTAAGAGCATTTTTTATTGCTAGTTTAACCTAAAAATTTAATTTCTATTTATTTACACTTTAATGTTTCAGTTAAGGATGCATTCAGGAGCAGAATGAATGGTTTTCTATTTCAGAATAATCTCAGAAAATATGCATGAAAGGAGAAACACTAGGAGATGGTGGAGGCTAGTAAAAGTGCAGCTGTGATGAGCTGCTCTTCATCCCGTATTTTCCTTTCACCTAGTTCCCATCTTGAATAAACTGAAGTTCCTCTCATAGGCTTGGTAGTCATATTTACGGGTCTTTAGCAGGACGCTGTGACTATTTCGTGAAAAGGATTTTTATGCCTTTTCCGTTTCACCATTGAGACAACGGCAACCAACAATGTATTTTTCATGCCTTCTTTCTTCCTCCCATGCCAATCATGTAACTGCTGGCTGAATTCAGGGCTGTTTTCCTAACCTTCGGCTAATTATGACATCAACCTGAAAAATACATTATGTGTTCTGAAGTCCTTCCAGGAAAGAACCAGGCCTAACCCACTGCCCTCAACAAATCCTCCCAAGGGCAAAAGATACATTGCTTCCTGGAATATGTTGAACTACAGAAGTACTTTAAAATCCCAGCCCTGTAAAAATCCCACTTAGTCTAATAGTCTTTTTGTCCATTATCAAGAAGCATTGATTAAACCCCTAATTGCATCTGATTCCATACTGGGCACTGCACTAGGAGAATGACAGGGATAGAACCCTTGTTTCATGATTCGAGTTTAGAATACTTGCAAAATGCACCATTTAGGAAGAAAATTGATACAAAAGACAGGGCAATAATAAACTAAGTGCAGGAAGAGTAAATTCTTTACACCGTGTGGAGTTTGCATAAATTCACTTCAAGAGTGAGGACACAGATTAAGGAGGAGAACCGCCACTGTTTATTCACATCCCTCTCATGGGAATGCTGCTGGAAGGCGGGAAGGTAAGATCTCAGGGCTTTGCGTGTTTTGTACTGCCAAGTTTCTTGCCACAGAATTTACATGAAAGGGGCAAAAACATAGGCACCCTATGTCTGGAGGGAACGAGAGATAGCACTTCGCCTATGATTTTGACTCGTTGGTTATCAGTTGATGTGTCTAGTAGGGGAGAGGAGTGGAAACGGAGCCACAGAGGTAAGTGGGGCTGGGTAGCAGACAACAACCCAGAGCAAAATGTGTGCTTGTGCGCCTTCCTGTGGGTCTCCTCAGAGGCAATCGGAGAATAGAACAGAGTGAGGCTCAGGTTTCTCTTGAACCTTATCTTTCTGGTTATCTCCTCAGGCTTGTGTAGAAGAGTTTTGCTTTGGAATAAAGCAATCTAGCTAATCTAGCTTAGCTTTTAGTTCATGAGTTTAGATGTCTCATTTTTAATACCCATAAAAAAAAGAGGGAAATCGTACAAAAGGGTAGGGAAACTGTTCTTATTTTTTGGTCATATCTTGCTTAAAACCCTGATTTCAGCTACTCCTCCCTTCAGCTTGAAGAAAAGAAGAGGGAGGAAAAAAGCTGTTTTGAACAGAAAAGCTAATTACTTTCTTCTGCTTTCCTAGCCTCACCTTCATGCATTTGCTTTGAGGGGGTTAAAATTATCCAATATGATAGCCACTAGCCACGTGTGGCGATTTACATATACATTTCAATAAATTAAAATTAAATCAAGTATTAAATTTAGTTCCTAAGCCTCGGTAGTTATATTTCAATTGCCAATAGCCAGGAGTGGTAGCTGCCTTTGGACAGAGTAAAGAGAAAATATTTCCATCGTCACAGAAAGTGTCTTGGGTAGTGCTGAACAGGGTAGATGGCTGACTTGAAGGGGGAAAGCAGCAGACAGATCTAGAAACTGGGAATCTGCATTTTTTTTTTAGCATCTCTAAATAATACTCTGAATACTTCCTAAGGCATCATGGACATTTGGCAGTCTTTATTGATGGTTTTCTCTTTAGTATTATTAACCATTAATTACCACCCACACTGTTCTCAAAGGAAAGACTTATTACAGTGCTTTTAAGAATGGGTGATCAGCACATACAAATTAAGGGTACTCTTAAAGGTCTCTAGCAAGCCTCCCAGTGTCACACACAAGGTTACAGATCTGTGATTAGAAACTCAGAGCCTTGAGTCATAGTTCATTGCTTTAACCGTGAAACAACCTACTCTTACCTTCTGTTTTAATCAGAGGTCATGCTTTACATTCTCGGCATATTGTTGCTGGTTAAGCCCCTATTCAGCTGAGCATAACGAGGCAAATCATTACAACCTGGTACATTTATGTCACATGTATGTGAATCACACCATCTGTTTCAGAGGTAGAAAAGACCTATGAGATCATCCGGGCTTTTTTTTTTTTTTTTTTTTTTTTTTTACGTTTTCGTTTCGTAATAGGGCTGCCAAGCATTTGAGACCAAATAGAAGCCTTCATATGTCCAAATTCACAAAGCTCTTCTTTTGGCCCCTTCTGAATGTAGACAACTTCCAACAGCATCAGAAAGAAAACTTCATACCTGTCCCACAAAGGGACCCTCAGCAAGCAACCCTCCTGCTCCCCAGGTGGGGCGTGGGAGGAAACTCTAGGTCTGTCTTATCTCTCAGTGTGAAGGGGAACACAGCTTAGCTAGTATCTTATATTTAGAATATTGTTTATTTTTTCTTAGAGTTCCATATGTATTGATTTTCTTTTAGACTCAAAACAACTCTGAAATAGGCAGGTCAGGTATTATTGTCTCCTCCATTGGACAAATGAGAAAATAAATTGAGCCTCTGAGATCTGAAACAACTTGCCTCATGTCTTCAGCCTAAAGAGAAAACACACTGCTCCTGTGCTTCCTCCTCTGCCCCCAGCAGCCTTGTGCAGCCTGAGCTGAGGCATGCTGGGTCCCTCTCCTAGGACAGGCCTCTCTTCGCTCACTGGAGACCCACATGCCACACAGGACAGGCTTGCACACTGGGCCCACATTCTGCAGGCATAATCTTCCCCAGATAGAAATTAAACTCCATGAAATATAAGAAATATTTATTGGACCCTGTCTATACCAGGTGTCTGCCTGAAATTCTCTCTTAAACAAAGTGTTGATTAAAATTACCAGGTACATTGTGCTAACGCTATTCAAAGACCTCCTGAACTAGAAATACCCACAAGGTAATGGGGATATTTCCCACGCTATGGAGCAGTTGTATAGAGCTCAGCTTATTAAAAGTAAAACACTATATGGTATTTTGTAAGTTGGACCCATAAAGCCTAACAGACACTTGTTGGGACCACACACAGTTCCTCCGTGACAAAGGGAAAATGAGGTATTCCTCACTATTCTGAAACTTAGAGTCTGTGCGCCAAAGTGAGGTGCCCAGAGGCAATGGAGTACAAGACCAGAAGCCCAAGGCCATGACATCAAAGGGCACTGGGACCCAAGAATAGGCAACTCCAAGGAACGAAGCCAAATGTAGGACCAGGAAGGGGCCCAAAGCCTTAGCCACTGTTGATGACAGGCCCTTTGTGAAGAAGACCACAGCTGTCCTAGTTGCCTCCTTAATGGAACGCTCAGTTATGGGGAATCATGACCACAAGGTTTCACATGTCCAGGGTGGTACTCAGAGCACCCATGTTTTAAGGCTTCTGGCATCAGAGCAGCTCCCAGGCAGGCCTGTTCTTAGCTCTCTGGAGTAAATTAGCATTCTGCGATCAAGATGCTATTTATTCTAAGGAGCTTCTTCGCTGCATCTTTGACAGCCTGGCGTCACCCAGTGCCCCAGGCTGACATGTCTGCCTTCTCATGGGTGTGAGTTATAGTGACTGCCAGTCCTGTGAAAGGAGGAGATGGGAAATCCTCTTTGCTGTCGTCTGTGCTCTCCAGTGTGGGGGATGTTTATAGCAGACCTCTCTCTGTAATAGAGAACAGAGCGGGGTCATAAAAGTGTTGATGCATGAGGTTGACAGTGCCTCAGGAATTCTGATCATTTGAGATCAGTAAGTCCATCCAGAGGGATGAGAATGACTGCTGAAAGAGACAAAGACAAGGAGACAGACAGTAGACTGATGGTGGTTGGACGCTTACTCTGAGCTCTGTAGGCTGCTGGGCCTTTTACTGAATCGGCGCCAGTGATTTCCACAACAACCCTGTGAGGTGGATATTCTTCTGCTCTTTTAATTAATAGGAAATTGAAACTCAGGGACATTAAAGAACCTGTGGAAATTGAACCAACTCATTAGTGGTAGAGACACTGAGATCTGAGCTGTAGTCAGTCTATCTCTGAGGCTCACGTCTTTCTGCTCTGCCAGAGATTCTCCAGCTTGACATGTGCAGTAATCATTGGGGCGAGGGTTCAACTTTCAGATTCCCGAGGCTCCACTCAAGAGATTTCCATTCAGCCAGCAGTCACAATGGTTTTGATGAAGGTGACCCATGAGCTGATTTTGAGAAATACTGTCCTGTGACACACTTTTCTTCTTGGATGTTCCAGAGCATTTTCTTGGGCTTTCTAGGAAAGCATGGAAAACCTGAAGGGTACATATTCTCTGAGAAGCAGTAGAGCAAATAAGTTTTTCAGCTATATGGACTAGAAAGACACATGGTGAAGCCAGCCTTCTGGGCACCTCTAAAGCTATCCAGCCAGATCTGATTAGACAGAGGCCTGCCCCTGAGCAGGGTTGCAACCTCGAGCTCACTGCTACCAGATTTTCTATCCCTTCTCAAATGCAGAAACACCCTTCAAAACTTCCAGCCTGTTAATCTTTGGGCATGGAAATAAGCAGGACATGGGTGTCAGTTATTACTACAGTTTGGTGCTTTGTACTCAAAGGCAGCATGCCTATTCTGCATTTCCACCTTTAAACCACAATCAGACCAATTTATTGCAGTGCTGTAGGTCCTTGCTCCCTAATGTATGCCCATCCCCCAAGGAACAGAGGCCTAGAAGTATCAGATTAGCTTGGGGGGAACTGGAAAGGTGCTACCTCTAAATACTTCCCTGAAAGTGTCACTTTTCCAACAGATTTTTTAAGGCCATAGGTTGACACGAAGGTTATTGAGTCTGCAATGGAAACACATTAGGAAGTAACATGAAAGCCAGAGCTGTGTGTTTAATAATTGTCTGAAACAGCAGTGACTGGGCAGTGAGACCACTGGAGAAGGTCATCTGAAGTGCAGGCCCCACCCGCAGGCCCACCTCCTGATGGTAGGACCTGCCCAATTCTGCCTGGAGCAGTTACACATGCTGGACTTCGTGCCTTGTTCTGTGGGTAGTTTGGTCTACTGCCTAGCTGGGTGGGAGGAAAACAGCAGGGAGGAGGTAAGTAGCAAGAGCGTAAGCAGGGCCAGCTTCACGGGCACGCAGCCTGAGCAGACACACAGGGTACCACATTTGATTTAACGCTGTCACAATCTAGAAAATCTTAATCTACAAGAACAGATTGTTAAATTTTCAGAAAATTTGCAAGCCAGTTAAACACAGCCATCATTAAAAATTAAATGTATAAACTTACAAGATAAATCCTCAAAACTCACTTCCTAATGTCGCATTTTACTATCATCTATGCTCTTGAGATATGTCTGTTTTATCTGTATGGTATGAACGCTGCATAGTGGTGACCTATGGTTTGTGCATCTCTTCTAAGCTCTGTGTTCAGTGAAGTCATGCTAGTAGCTTGCGTTTGCCTATGTTGGGAGTATTTACATCATGGAAATGGATAAACACTGCTAAACAGGGCTTCCTCTTAAACTCCACCCATGAAGAGTCTATTGTTAAGCAAAGTGTTGAGGTAGGAAGGGGAAGCTAAAACTGGAAATTTAATGTTGTGTCACCTAATTAAGAGAAGGTAATATTTGCTGTTTTGCTTCTTTCATCTAAGTGTCTTATAAAACAACTCTCCATGTGTTCTTCAAAGAAAAGGAACATTATACCTTAGAGATAAGGACATCAAATATTAGTGAAGCTGAGACATTTTCTTAAAGAAGTGACAGTGGAGCTTTAAAACTGAGATTCTCATTCTGGCATCAAAGTTATCACTCTGTGTTTCTGTTTTGTTTCTTTGATTGTTTTAATTTACCTCCTCTAAAAATCCTCCAGGATTTAACTGGTCCTTATTTCTGACCAACCAAACCTTAACTTTGTGAACTTCTGTTCTTCATGTATTATATGCTGTCTCTATTTCTGATTCCACCCGTTTAATCATTTCCCTTCTTTTCCCACTACATGGTAACAGGTACTATTGATATATCTATATAACCAAGCTTCTGTTGAGTATGTTTTTATAAGTTTGTTTGCTAACTACATTTCCGATTGTGTGGACTGTCTGTTCATATCCTTTGCCTATTTATCACTTGCTGGTTAATGCTTTTTATTATTAGAGGTTTGCAAAAGCTTTTATGTTATAAACCTATTAACTCTTTGAATATCACTTGCTACAGATATTTTTTTCCCTCATTCTCATTTCCATTTTTATACTGGTTTTGGGATTTTAATGTATAGAAATTTTACATTTAAATAATGGCCACATTTCTTGTTATCTTTTTCTTTATTAACTCTAAACTTGAAAAAAAAAAATCTCTATTCCAAAGATTTGGTGAATTCTTGTCGTTTTAATCAGTTTTATTAAATCCAGCCTGTGATATGGAGTAATTCTGTAATCCACTGTTACGGATGATCAGTAAAAATTTGTCAGTAAGATTTTGCTGGAGAAAAAGAAGACTTCACTTTTGTTTCTGAGATTGTCATTGGCTTAAAACTGGAGAGCGCTTGGATAGTTACCTTGTAACTCAGAGTTTCATTTTCCCCTCACTGTGGTAATACTGAAATGATTTCTGAGACTGAAAATATCTGGGAAAAGGTGTAATGGGGTTTCAATCATGATGTTGAGTGTGAATTTGAAGAAAGTCCTTTAGGAATTTGTAAATTTAAAGAAAGAAAGTACTTTTGATCTATTTGAAGAGCAAATATCCTTTAGGTGAAAAATTAGAAAACCAACCAAATTTAAATCTATTATTTCTAAATTATTAATATACACCAAGTCTATATTCTTACATATTTTTTATTGTAAAATGTACATAACAAAATTTATCACTTACATAGATTTTTAAAATAGTTTTAGTAATAGTTTTGAGTATTTACTATGAATAACATAATGTTCATTTTAATTTATTTTATATACATATTATTTAATCCCACTTTTTTGTAAGTTCTTGTATTTACAAAGATCTAACTGTAACCCAGCTCTCATATTTACCTTTTAAATTTTAATAACTTTAAAAATTATTCATGTACACTATAGAAAACTTAAAAAATATAGACTAGCAAAAAGAAGAAAATTGCAGTCATCCATTCTACCACCAAGAGCAAGATAAGCAGTATCAACATTGTTGGGAATATTTTCCTAGATTCTCTCTTGTGCATATTTACATGGACTATAATCAATTAACTTTTTTATGGTAGATTCACTATAATTAACTCTGCTTTCCATAATTCACAACTTAAACAATTCTCTTAAAATCAGCGTTAGAATTTATAAAGAGGTGCGCTAGCACAGAAAGTGGCTATTCTGTCCTAAAATTTTAAAAGGATAATTCTGGCATAATCCCTTCAAATATGGAACATAAAAAGTGAAGGTTGCTTGGCAACTAAAATGATTCTAATGAGGAATTAAAGACATTATAAGAAGAGTAGCTACTTGTTTCTTTCCAAGGCCAAATGCTAAGTATATAAACCATGTGATTATAGTTATAATAATTGAAGGACACAAAAAACGCTTCTATTAAAATTCTAGGTGTGGTCTTTTTAATATATAGGGGAAGCCAGATGGGTTTTGTGGAAGAGAAGCTTTGCTTTCAGAAACAATGATAAAATTTTGTGTCTCTATTAACTTTAAGAGACTCTTAAGAAGTAGCAACTGGGAAAAGATACATAGCAGAAACAGAAAGATGCCGCAATTTCGTACATCTGTGATTCTTCTGCAGAACAGAAGACATAGTGGGCAGTGCTGTGGGGGAGACCATTTGTCTACTTTTTTTTTTTTTTTTTCCTGACAGTGGTCAAGGGCCCTGGGGAAATTGCTGAGGTTCTTATCAAAATCTTCAGGCAGAAGATGCTGATAGGATGGAGCTTGGATTGGAGGGACATCAGTGATTAATTGAAATGGACAAAAGGAATAGGGACTAGAGGCACTATTCTTGAGGGGAGGGGGAAGCAAAGCTTACCAGTTTTGTAGTGAAAGAATGGAATAACAGGAGCAGTGAGGCAGTGATGAAGTCATCTGAGAATTTCTGGGGTGGAGGGCAAAGGTAACTCTGCCTGGCTTCCCTTCCATGATCTCTCTGAATTGCTGTCCAGGACTTGTTTTCTTAATTTCTTTCTCTGATAGGTCAGTATTGATGTATAAAAATGCAACTGATTTCCGAATATGAATTTTGTATCCTACTTCTTTACTGAATTCATTTATCAGTTCTGATAGTTTTTTGGTGGAATCTTTAGAAGTTGCTTTATTAATATCATGTCATCTGCAAATAATGAAAGTTTTACTTGTTTTCCAATTTGGATACTTTTATTTTGTTTTCTTGTCTAATTGCTGTGGCCAGGACTTCCAATCATGTGTTAAATAACTGGTGAAAATGGACATCCTTTTCTTGTTCCCGATCTTAAAGAAAAAGCTTTCAGCTTTTCATCATGATGTTAGCCATAGGTTTGTCATATATTACTTTGATTATGGGGAGGTATGTTCTATCTACCCCCACTTTCCTGAGAGTTTTTATCATAAAAGGATGTTGGATTTTGTCAAATGCTTTTTCTGCATCTATCGATATGATCATATGATTTTTATCTTTCATTTTGTTTATGTGGTATGTCATGTTAATTGATTTGCAACAGTACATTAAAAAGATCATACACTATGATCAATTGATTTATTGAACCAATCTTGCATCCCAGGAATAAATCAATTGATCGTAGTGTATGATCTTTTTAATGTATTGTTGAATTCAGTTTGCTACTGTTTTGTTGAGGATTTTAGCATGTATATTAATTAGGAATATCGACATGTAATTTTCTTTTTTGTAATGTCTTTGAGTGGTTTAGCTATTGGAGTAATGCTGGCCTCATAAAAGGAGTTTGGGAGCCTTCCCTTCTCTCCAATTTTTTTTTTGGAATAGTTTGAGAAGGATAGTTATTAATGCTCCTTTGAATATTTGGTAAAATTCACCTGTGAAGCCATGTGGTCCTCAACTTTGTTGGAAATTTTGATTGCTGATTCAATTTCACTTCTAGTTTGTTGGGAGTATTTTTTTATTGCTGGTTTAATTTAGTTTCTAGTGATCAGTCTGTTCTGATTTTTTGGTTCTTCCTGACTCACTCTTGGAAGATTTTATGTTTCTAGGATTTTATCCATTTCTTCTAGGTTGCTCAATATGTTGGCATATAATTGTAGCATTTTCTTCTAACTCTGTATTTCTGTGGTGTCAGTTTTCACTTCTCTTTCATTTCTGATTTCATTTATTTGGACCCATACTCTTTTTTTCTTGATGAATTTGCCTAAAGACTTATCAAGCAGATCTTTGCTTTTCATCACTTTATCTCTTCAAAGAACTGGCTCTTGGTTTCATTGATCTTTTCCATTGTTTTTTAAACTCTAGTTTGTTTATTTCTGCCCTGATCTTTATTATTTTCTTTCTTTCTACTCACTTTGGGACTTGTTCTTTTTGTTTTTGTAATTTCTTTAGGTTTAAGTTTAGATTGTTTTTGATTCTTTTTTGTTTCTTGATATAGGCCTGTATTCCTATGAGTTTTCCTCTTAGAACTGCTTGGCTGTGTTCCATAGATTTTGGGTCATTCTGTTTTCATTTTCATTTGTGTCAACATATCTTTCAATTTCTTCCTGCATCTCATTGTTAACCCATTCATTGTTTAATAGTGTGTTTCTTTAGCCTCCATGTGTGTTTTTTTGTTTTCTTCTTGTAATTTTTTTCTAGTTTCATATCATTGTGGTCGAAGAAAATGCTTGATATGATTTCATTCTTAAATTTCTTGAGACTTGTTTTGAGGCCTGACGTGGTCTATCCTGGGAAATGTTCCATGTATATTTGAAAAAAAAAAAAAAAAGAATGCATATTCTGTTGCTTTGGGGTGAAATGCTCTAAAAATATCAATTAAGTCCATCTGGTCTGATGCATTAGTTAAGGCCACTGTTTGCTGATTTTCTGTCTGAACGATCTATCCATTTATGTAAGTGGGGTGTTGCAGTCTCCTACCATTATTTTCTTACCATTGATCTCTCCCTTTATATCCATCAATATTTGCTTTATATATTTAGGTGTCCCTACATTGGATGTGTAAATGTTTACAAGAGTTGTATCCTCCAGTTGGTTTGATCTCTTTATTATTATGAAATGTCCTTCTTTGTTTCTTGTTTCAGCCTTTGTTTTGAAGTCTATTTTGTCTGATGTAAATACTGTTACCCTAGCCATTTTTGTTTCCATTTGCATGAAATATCTTCTTCAGTTTGTATACGTCTTTTGCTCTGACGTGGGTCGTTTGTAGGCAGCATATGTACAGGTCTTTATTATTATTATTATTATTATTCATTGAGCCACCCTATGTCTTTTAATTGGAGCCTTTTACATTTCAAGTAATTACTAATATGTTTGTAGTGATTGCCATTTTATTATTTTTTATTGCTTTTGTGATTCTCTGTTCCTTTTTATTCCCTCTTGCTTTTGTTCTTGTATGCTGATGACTTTCTACAGTGTTGTGTTAGGATTCCTTTCTCTTTATTTTTTGTATATCTCATAGATTTTTAGTTTGTGGTTACCATGTGCTTCATCTATATCAAGCTATGTTTATGGCAGTCTATTTTAAGTTGATAATCACTTAACTTCAAGCACATTCTAAAATTACTGCAATGTTTACTCACTCCTTCTATGTTTGTTTTTGTCATTTTTTTACTCTTTGTGTCTGTTATATGTGTTTGTGTGTATCTCTTAATTGTTGTAATTACACATGATCTTCCGACTTTACTTTGGCCTTTTAACCTTTGTACTAGCTTTATAGTTGGCTGAGCCACTGCTTTTACTAAGTGTTTGCCTTTGTTAATGAGAATTATTTCCTTTCCTATATTTTCTTATTCATATTTTTGACCTTTTTTCTTTAAAAAATCACTTTACCATTTCTTGTAATATTGGTTTAGTGGTGATGAACTCCTTTAGCTTTTTCTTATCTGGGAAACTCTTTATCTCTCCTTTGATTCTAAATAATAGCCTTGCTGGGTAGAGTAATCTTGGTTGCAGGTCTTTGCTTTTCATAACTTTGAATATTTTATGCCAAGCCCTTTTGGCCTGCTAGGTTTCTGTTGAGAAATCAGCTGGTAATCTGATGGGTGCTCCCTAACTACATTTTTCTTGCTATTAAAGTTCTCTCTTTGTCTTTACCTTTGGCATTTTAATCATGAGCTATTGTGGTGTGGGGCTTTTGGGGTTATCTTCTCTGAGACTCTCTGCATTTCCTGGACTTCTACATCTGTTTCCTTCACCACGTTTAGGAAGTTTTCCGTTATTTTTTTCAAATAAGTTTTTAATCCCTTGCTCTTCTCTCTCTTCCTTCTCATACCCCTATGATGCAAATGTCGGTGAGCTTTATGTTGTCCCAGAGGTCCGTTATTTTATTTGTTTGTTTGTTTATTTTGCTGTTCCAATTGGCTGTTTTCTGCCAATTGGTTTGTAGGCACTGAGCCAATCTTGCATCCCAGGAATAAATTCCAATTGATCATGGTGTGTGATCATTTTAATAAACTGCTGAAATTGGCCCCCTGTCTTCCAAATCTTTCATTCAGTCTTCTGCTTCATATAACTTGCTTTGATTCTGTCTAA
>NW_011888800.1:4873723-4887612 GCF_000151845.1 Pteropus vampyrus | reverse complement strand
TCCAATTGGCTGTTTTCTGCCAATTGGTTTGTAGGCACTGAGCCAATCTTGCATCCCAGGAATAAATTCCAATTGATCATGGTGTGTGATCATTTTAATAAACTGCTGAAATTGGCCCCCTGTCTTCCAAATCTTTCATTCAGTCTTCTGCTTCATATAACTTGCTTTGATTCTGTCTAATGTATTCTTCAATTTAGTTATTATTTTTTTAATTTCCAGCTGGTTCTTTTTATGTTTTTTATCTCTTTTTTGTTTTCTATCTCTTTGTTGAAGTTCTCACGGAGTTCATTTATTCTTCCCCAAAGTTCATTGAGCATTCCTATAACCAGTGTTTTGAACTCTACATCTGGTTGATTGTTTATCTCCATTTTAATTTTTTTTTTTTTAATGGATTTTTGTCCTGGTCTTTCTTTTGAGATATGCGTCTTTGTCCCTTTATTTTGGCTGACTTCCTATGTTTATTTCTGTGTAGTAGGTAGATCTGCTATGTCTATTGGTCTTGTGAAAGATGTCCTGTGAGGATCAATGATGCAATTTCATTGGTCATCTGAGCTGGGTGCTCCAGGGATGTCCCTTGTATGGGTTGTGTGTCCCTTCCTGTTGTAGTTGAGCCTCGGTTGCTCTTGGCATGTCAGTGGTGGAGTTGGGCCTCAGGCTGACTGACTGTGAGGCCTGGATGTGACCACGACAGGAAAGCTGTTGTGCGAGGGCTGATCCTATGAAGTAGGAGACACTTTAGCAGGACTCTGGTGCTACTCAAGTCCACTCTTGGGGTCTGTCATTTGTGGAGCTCATTGGACTGTGCTCTGGTGTGATCTGAAGCCAGCCACTGGGTGTGTTGGTTCTGGAATGTCTTAAGAAGGGGTTCTGATTCAGGCCACAGTCAGCCATGTCTTGTGCCGGGCTTGGTATTTCCTGGTAGAAGCTACAAATTGATCTGCAGTTGGTTGCCACTTGGGTTGGGCATGGAGGTACTTAGGAGGGGCCATACTATTAACCGAGGCCGGTTGCACTTATGCTGAGCTTGAGACACTTTGTCTGGTGCCATGATGTGAGCTGAGGCCAGCCCCTGACTTATGTCTGGCTTGTGGCCACTTAGTTTAATCTGTGTTCTAAGCCAAGACTGGCCACCCTGTATGCTAGTCTTGGGGCTACCTAATGGGAGGTGCAATGCAAGTTGAGACTGGTCGCTGCTCGTGCCAGGCTTAAGGATGCTTAGCAAAAGGTTCAGGGCACACAAGGCCTACTACTGCTCGTTTGGTGTTTTTGAACCTTTGAGAGATTTTAGGAAAGTCTTTAGCATTAACCAAGGCAGGCTACTTGTGTGGAGTGCCTGCTAGAAGAGGCTTGGGTGAGCAAGTGAGTTGGGTGGGGTGGAGTCTTAGGGAACTACCAAGGCAGGGCAAACGGTATTAACCAGGTTAATGGAGAAAACAGATTTGCTGCCCCCCATTATCTAGCTGGGTATGAGGAGGGTTCAACAAAGGAATAATGGTGCCTGGAAGTACTTTCGACCCCAGAGAGGGCTGCCCTGACCCCTGGCCCTCCAGCCTTCTCCCTGAAGCTAGTCAATCTAGTTCTTCCCATATGTCCCTGGTGCTTTTCGAACTGCTGTCCCTATGATGGAGCTTAGAATGAGTGAGTTTGTAAGCAAGCGAGTATGTGTGCAGGCCCCTCAAGAGGAACACCTCGGTCTCCAGCTGCCCTCTGTCTCAGGTGCAGTCTCCACTTGTTTTCACAGTCAGATGTTCTATGGACTCCTATTCTCAGCACTTGTGTCCCAGGCCAGGAAGCCTGGTGTGGGGCTGGGACCCCCTTATTCCTCAGGGGAGCCTTCAGCAGCTGAAATGTCCCTCCCAATTCTTATTCACGACACCATGGGTGTGGGACCTGCCTATTCTGTATCTCCACACCTCCTATCAATCTCAGTGTGGCTTCTTTATACCCTTAATTATAGAAATTCTATTCAGCTTGACTTGCTTGACTTTAGGTGGTTCTCAATGATGGTTGTTCTATAATTTAGTTGTAATTTTGATGTGGTCATGGGGAGAGGTGATGACAATGTTTACTTACTCTGACATCTTGACTGGCCATCTATAATTTTCCATAATATCTAAAAAAGATAAGTGTCCTCAAGACCTAAGGAAAACAGATGATTACGAATTACGGAAAATTCAAAGGAATCTATTGTTCTCATTTTTTTGGATGATGAAATAGAGTGCCATGTTTGTATTAAACAGGGGAGAGAAGAGTAAAAAATAAAAATTGGGTATTTTTGGATACATACAACTGAAATAACCTATTCATGTCCTATACTTGATGTCCCACATCAAATTCAGCCTATTCTCTGCTCAACACTGAGATGTTGCATTTCTGGTGTCTAGAAAGACAAAAATAAAACTGGAAACTTTAAACTTCAATTCAATTGTCAAAGATGGGAGTTGGAGTTAAGAGGGAAAATGTACTTTCCTCCTTGCCCCACCTCACCCACACACACACCCAGTTATGAACAGGAAAAGGCCAAGGACATGATGCCTGATTTCAGCAAGGCAGTGAACTGATTACAGAAGAGGCCATGGTAGGTCACATAGCATCATGGTCTTTGGAATCCAATCTTGAATCTCTCATTTACCAAATATTGGCCTTAGGCAAATTATTTTACTGCTGTTTTCTCATTTACAAAATGGATAATCTGGAAAAAAATTTTTATCAGCACTAAAAAAATTATTTTAATTTATTTTTAATTGTAGGTGACATACAACATTATATTAGTTTCAGGTGTACGACACAGGATTTCAACATTTATATACTTTACAAAGTGATCACCATAATAAATCTAGTAATTATCAATCACCAGACGTACTAATTACGATATTACTGACTGTGTTCTCTATGCTCTACATTAATCCCTGTGACTTATTTTATAACTGGAAATTTGTACTTATTAATCCCATTCCCCTTTTCTCCCAACTCCTCACCCCTAGTAACCATCAGTTTGTTCTCTGTATCTATGAGTTTGTTTTTATTTCCTTTTGTTTGTTGCTTTGCTTTGTTTTTAGATTCTACATATAAGTGAAATACTGTATTTGTCTTTGTCTTATTTAACTTACATAATACTTTACAGATCTATCCATGTTGTTGCAAATGGCAAGATTTAATTTTCTTTATGGCTGAGGGATATTACATTGTATATATGTACCACATCTTCTTTATTCATTTGTCTATCAATGAACATTTAGATTGCTTCCATATCTCAGAAAATGTAAACAATTCTTCAATGAACATAGGGGTGCATATATCTTTTTGAATTATTGTTTTCATTTTCTTCAGATAAATACCCAGAAGTGGAATTTCTGAATTGTACAGAAGTTTTATTTTTAATTTTTTGAGGAATTTCTATACTGTATTCCATAGAGGCAGCACCAATTTAAATCCTACCAACATTTGTACCCAAGGGTTCCCTTTTCTGCACATGCTTGCCAACATTTGTTATTTGTCATCTTTTTTGATAATAGCCATTCTGGCAGGTGTGAGATTATATTCATTGTGGTTTTGCCTTGCATGTCCCTGATGATTAGTGATGTTGAACATATTTTCATATGTCTGTTGGCCGTCTTTATGTCTTATTTGGAAAAATGTCTGTTCAGGTCCTCTGCTCATTATTAATTGGATTTTTTAAATGTTGAGTTGTATGAGTTCTTTATATATTTTGGATATAACTCCATATTGAATGTATTGTTTGAAAATACTGTCTCTCATTCAGTAGAATGCCTTTTCATCTTGTTGATAGTTTCTTTCAGTGTGCAAAGGCTTTTTAATGTAGTCCCATTTGTTTATTTTTGTTCCTTTTGCCTGAGGAGATATATTGCATCCCCCCAAAATTTTAAGACAGATGTCAAAGAGTTTACTGCCTGTGTTTCCTTCTAGGAGTTTTATCATTTCAAGTCTTACATTTAAGTCTTCAATCCATTTTTATTTTATTTTATTTTATTATTAGTTTCAAGTATACAGTATATTGGTTAGACATTTATATGGTTTATGAAACGATCCCCCTAATTGCTCTTTCTCTTCTCTGGCTCTACACCTACCCATTATATTAATGCTGACTGCATTTTTGCATATGGTTTAAGAAAGTGGTCTAGTTTCATTTTTTCTTTTACATCTGTCCAGTTTTCCCAACACTATTTATTGAAGAGCCTTTCTTTCCCGTATTACATATGCTTGCCTTCTTTGTCATAGATTAGTTGAGCATATGGATGTGGGTTTATTTCTAGGCTCCTTATTCTGTTCCATTAATCTATGTGTCTGTTTTAGTGTTTTGACTACAATAGCCTTGTAGCATAGTTTGATATCAGATAGTGTGATACCTTCAACTTTGTCCTTCTTTCTCAAGGTGCTTTAGGGCATTTTGTGATTCCATATAAATTTTAGGATTATTTGTTCTAGTTCTGTGAAAAATGCCGGTGGTATTTTAATAGGGATTTTAATAGGGCTTGCATTGAATCTGTAGATTGCTTAGGGTTGTATGGACAGTTTAATGCTATTAATTTTTTCTATCCATGATCACAGTATATCCTTTTATTTACTTGTGCCTTCTATTTTGTCAATATCTTATACTTTTCAGAATACAGGTCTTTTACTTCCTTGGTTAAATGTATTCCTAGCTATTTTATTCTTTTTTGATGCAATCGTAAATAGATTGTTTTCCAAATTTTTCTTTCTGCTAGTTTGTTATTTGTATATAGAAACGCAACAGATTTTCTTGTGTTAATTTTGTATCCTGACACTTTACTGAATTCATTTATTAATTCTACGAGTTGTTTTGGTGGGATCTTTCAGATTTCCTATATATAGTAACATGTCATCTGCAGATAGTGACAGTTATACTTCCTCCTTTCCAATTCGGATACCTTTTATTTCTTGTCCAATTGCTGTGGCTAGGACTTCCAGTACTATGTTAAATAAGAGTGCTGAGGTTGGGCATCCTTGTCTTGCTCCTGATCTTAGAGAAACAGCTTTCAGTTTTTTGTCATTGAGTATGATGTTAGCTGTGCATTTGTCACATATGGCCTTTATTACATTGAGGTATTTTCCTTATATACCTACTTTGTTGAGGGCTTTTCAAATCATAAATGAATGTTGGATTTTTTTCAAATTCTTTTTCTGCATCTATTGATAAGATCATATGTTTTGCATCCTTTTTTTATGTGGTGTATCACTTCGATTGATTTGTGGGTATTGAACCATCCTTGCATCCCTGGAATAAATCCCATTTAATTATGGTGTGTGATTGTTTTACTGTATTGCTGAAATCAGTGTGCTAAGCTTTTGTTGAGGGTTTTTGCATCTGTGTTTATCAGGGATACCGGCCTGTAATTTTCTTTTTGTTTTAGTGCCTTTGTCTGGTTTTGGTATCAGAGTAATTAATGCTATTCTTATAGAATGAGTTTAGAAGCTTTCCCTCTTCAGTTTTTTGTTTTTGTTTTTTTTTTTTTTGGAATAGTTTGAGATGAATAGTTATTCTTCTTTGAATGCTTGGTAAAATTCACCTATAAAGCCATCTGGTCTTGTATTCTTGTTTGATGGGAGTTTTTGATTACAGATACAATTTCATTTCTAATGACCAATCAGTCTACATTTTCTATTTTTCCTGATTCAGTCTTAGATGATTATTTGTTTCTTGAAATTTGTCCATTTATTCTAGGTTGTCCAATTTGTTGGCATGTAGTTGTTCATGGTATTCTCTTATAGTGTATACCCACTCAACTTTCTCTGGCTTTCTCATCCCACTCCAATTTGTGTACAAGATAGGCCAAAAGCTAGAGAATTAACACCCCTTAAAAGCAGCCTTTAACCAATGACTGATGGAACTTGGTATACAAATAATCCAGCTTGTTTGCCTTGAGTGGGACTGAATGAACTCTTCTACCCTGACTCCAGAGTAATAACTCACTTGACAATGCATCTTTATAAGTTGTCTTTCATATTCCTCTATCAGTTTTCTCTAATATCATCTTCCAAATTAAGTATTTGTGTTGAAATCTTTGTCTCAGGACCTGCTTCTGGGGAAAACCCAAACTAAGACAATCTAATTTAATTTTCACCCAAAGGAAAATGATCTTTAAAATTTTCCACATTATCCTTTTTTGTAGATGGGATAATTGCAAAGACAAAAATTAATGTTGAAAGACAAAAATAGCTTGTGTAACTACAGTAATAAGTTAAGTAATAAGTAATAAGTTTACACACAATGTAAAATATGATGTCAAAAACATAAATGTGGGAGGAAGTTGAGTAAAAAATGTGGTACCCTCAGAATGTGCGTGAACTTAAAACATAATAAATTTATAATAGGCTACTATAAACATAGTTTGTTACATATGAATGTTATGGTAACCACAAAATAAAAACCTATAATAGATACACTAATATAAGAAAAAGAAACCTAAACAAATCACTAAAGTCATCAATCTACAAGAAAAGAGAGCAAGAGAAGAAAGTAACAGAGAAGAACTACAAAAAACAACAATGAATAAAATGGCAATTACACACCTGTCCATAGTAATCTTAAATGTAAATGGACTAAGTGCTCCTATGAAAAGACATAAGGTGGCTGAATGTATTATAAAAACAACAACAATAACAAAAAACAACAAGATCCATTCATATGCTGCCTACAACAGACTCAGTTCAGATCGAAAGACACAATCACATTAAAAGTGAAGGGATGGAAAAAGGAAGCCTGATGTTCTGGACATCAAGATCTTACACTAAAATCTGACCATACACTAGAGAGCAGAATGTTATTAGATTCAAGTTTAGTCTCTGGGTTTTAAGATAGGTTTGGAAGGCTAGAGTGAGTACAGAGGAGATATAGTTAAGAAATGATATAGAAATAAAATCTATGAGGATATAAGATGGCAGCACCTGAAAAGAAGACAAATTAGGTGGCTTTTTCTCTCTTCTTGGTATTAACATATGTTAAGGTGTTAAGCATAAAAGAGATAGGATGAATTATTTATCTCTAAGAGGACAGGTAAAAAAAAAAGGTGTAAATAGATTCAAACGTCAGCAAAAACATTGCAACTTCCTATTTATAAAGATATTAAACATCAAAGCAGGAACTTCCAATTCTGGCCATAGTGGAATATTGGGTATTGTAATTATTTTCTTGCTATAAACAACTATAAAACAGGACAAAATATGTGAAACAACTATTTTCAGGTACTAAAAACAGGACAGACTTGTGATTGTGGATAAAATGAAAAGATACAAAGTAAACTCAACATATACTTTTGCTTTCTGCTTGGGGGCTCTTTACAAATTCTGGTACAAGGAACTAGATACTGGAGAGTAGGATCTTGCCTGGCAGAGGAAATGGAGTTTGTGTTCAGGAGTTCTGGAGTGGCTGCAATTTGTGGGATAAGAAACTGAAGAGAAGGATCTCCTTTAGTCTTTGGCCAAATACTAAACTGTATATGAATATGGTAAGACTCCTTGACACCAAATACAGGGAACCTGTGAGTCAGAGGAAATCTCATATTCTAGAAATATCACAGTTCCAATCAGACAGAATGGAGAGATATAGTGCCGTGGGCATTGAGTTGGGACATGAAGAAGATGGAAACATAGGAGTTTAGCTACTCTAGCCCTAAAATAAGGGCTCCTCTTAACCCAAGCTAACAAAGCCTAAATCCAAGCCTTGATCAATTTAAGGCTCAAGTAAATTAAATGCTCCTATAAAAGAACATGATCCAAATTCTCCATATTGTATCCAAATTCTCAATATTGTATCTACAATGCCTAGCATTTAATATAAAATTACAAGACATAAACAAGGAGAATGTGACCCATAACTAGAAGAAAAAAGATCAATAGAAATGAACTCAGAGTTAGCACAAATTAGTCAATAAGGAATTTAAAACTGCTATTATAAATATGTTGAAGGGTTTAAAGAAATGTAAACAGATGAGTATTTTCAACAGAGAAGCAGAAACAATAGAAAGAACCAAATAGAAATCTTAAAAGTGAAAAATAAAATATACCAAAAGGAAAAATTTGCCGAATGGGCTTAATACTACATTGGACACTGAAAAAGAAAAGATGGTAAGTCAACAACTCAGAAAGAAAAGATTGGAAAAAAAAAAACAAAACCTAGAGTTTCAGGCAATGTAACTAGAGCTTATATGGAAATGAAAGACCCTGAAATAGCTAAAACAATCTTGAAAACGAAGAATGAAGCTGGAAAATTCACACTACCTGATGTCAAGATTTACTATAAAGCTGTAATAAGATCATATAAGGATAGACAAGTATATTAGTGGAACAGAATAGTGAATTGAGAAATAAATTCACATATACGGGCAATTAATCTTCAACAAAAGCACCAAAGCAAGTCATTGGAAAAAGGAATGTCCCATTAACACATAGTGATGGAACAATTGATACTCATTAAAAAAATGACCGTGACCCATATTTCACACCATACACAAAAATAATTTGAGATTAATCAGGTACCTGAATATAAAGTTAAAGCAATAAGGCTTCTGGAAGGTAATATATGAGAATATTTTTGCAAACTTGGAGTAGGTATTTTTAGACAAGATACAAAAGACTTAACCATAAATGATGTATTTATAAGTTGGACTTCATAAAAATCAAAAAAGTTTTGCTCATCAAAAGAACCATTAAAGAAGTGAATGGCCAAGCCATAGAATGGGAGAAAATACTTGGCAATATATGACTTTGACAGGAACTTTTATTCAAAATAATAGAGAGTTCCTGCAGCCCAATAATAAAAATAAGCAATACAGTTAAAAATGGACAAATTAGTTGAATACACATATCACAAAGGATATGTAAATGCAAAGAAACATAAAAATTTTCAACATTGTTAAGCACTAGAAAATATGAATTATAATCACAATAAGATAGTGTTGTACACCCACTGAAAAGGCGAACATTGAAAGACTCATAACACCAACTGTTGGTGAGAATGTGTAGCGTCTGGAACTCTTAAACATTACGGATGGGATTGTAAAATGATACAATCACTTTGGAAAACTGCTTAGCAGTTTCTTATAAAGTTAAATATACACCTACCCTATGACCCATCAATTCCACTTCTAGGTATTTATGCAAGAGGAAGGAAAACATATGTATGCAATATGATTAGTACAAGAATGTCCATAGCAGCTTTAGCCATAAAAATTCACAACTGGAACAACCCTTATGTCACTCGACATCAAAAAGAATAAACAAAATATTATTTATACAACAGAATACCTACTCATCAATGGAAATGAATAAACTACTGATATAGTTAACACTGGTTAATCTCAAAAACTATTTTTTTCCATGAAAGAAGCATTACACAAAAAAATACTATATGTTCCGATTATATGAAGTTCTAAAACAGGTAAAACTAACATGATCATAAGAAATAAGAATAATGGCTTTATGGTGGGGTGGGGTTGGAAGAACAGACTGGGAAGATTAGGAAACTTAGTGGGTCATAGAAATATTCTAGATCTTGAAAGGGGGTTGGGTTACATGGATGTATGTATGTGTCAGAAGATATCAAACTATGTATTGAGCCATGTGCCTTTCCCGGTACTCAGTGAGATGGGAAAAGTTATTTGAAACAAACACATTGAAACAGGTTACCAGAAAAACTGGTAGAAGTCCCTTCTGTAGGAACTTTAAGTGATGGGAAATCTCACAACCGTGCCCATGTGGTAGAGCTTGCTGGAAGGCAAATCAAGACTTTCCAAGGTAGCAGCAGACGACAAGTGAAGATGACTGACTTCTGTTTCACCTCTGGTTTAATTCTTTGAGTTCCTCTGTGATGTGTGTGGTCAAGTTTGTGAAGGCAAAAGATCTAGAGGGACAAAATGTTTAATAACTCAGAAACCAGAGCCCCCTTCTGATGACTCACTGGGCAAGGATGGGAGATAGATAAAACCCTGACAAGAATAATGTCCTTATTTAATGAGGTGACTTGCTACTAATGACATATTCTTTAGAACACCCCAAGAACTTAAGAGGTGAGATGATAAATTACTTGAAGTTTTATTCATAAGGCCATGCCAGGCCAGAAGAGGGGTTCATTGAAATTTACCAAGAACCCACACATTTTCTTCATCCTTTTATTCATCAATTGTTTTACCAGAGTTGCTGAAATACTATAAAGTAACTAGCATTCAGTCTTCCTGTGGGTCCTCCCTCTGGCAGAAGTGTTATTAGCAGTAAAAGGCCCAAGAGTTAGATGGCGGGAAAGGGAAGGAGAAGTGTTTTAATATCCTGGATAAAATGCATCATTGCAAAGAGCGAAGAACTGGGTAATCCTGAGGATTGAGCTATTGATGTCCCTTCATTAATGCCTGCAAAGCGATAGGCCCCAGTGGGCACTTTCATGGATACCAGAGGCGGAGGGGATAGAAAAGACTTCTCAGACACCACAGGCAAAGACTCTCGTCCAAGAGAGCCTGTGAAGGCCACAGAAGAACTGACAGTTTTATTTTGTAGAGTATGAGCAGCCAAGGTCTCTGGCTTTAGGAATAAAATATCACCTCAGAATCTGGCTGTGCAGGCCCAGGAGAGTAGGGAGTTTTGCTGATGTACAGTAGGAAACTTCCTGTGGCCCAGACCAATTACTTTTGATCATGGTCCTCTGGCTCATCCCAGATTGATTTCTGATGGTGTTTTATAAATTAGGACTAACCAAGCCCCAAGGAGTCTGTAATGTTGGCACCAAATCTCGTATTTATTAAGTACTTCTCTTGCATCTAGCCCTGAAAGCAACTGGAAGACTTCACCACTGAATTCTGAAATTGGAAGTGTCTTCCTGGATTCAGTAGCTCATAGACCTACTCCAGGGCAAGGAATGAACTAATTGTTCTAATCAGCCCAATCAAACTTGACTGATCATCAGATCTCAGGAGAGATTTTGAAAAATACGAGTTTTTTTGCCCCGTCCCTAAATATCATGATGTGATAGGTATAAGATAAGGACTTGGAATTTTTTGGTGAGGAGGTTGTTTGGGTTTTTTGTTTGTTTTTTAAGCTACCCAGGAAGTCTTGAAAAGTCAGTCAGATTTAATATATTTATTTATTTCTGGATAAGCCTGAATATGTTCATCCTGAGGTATAAAATGATTGTTTTCACCCCTGAAACTTTCTATTAATATTAAGTCTTCCCCACTAGAAAAAGAAAAAAGATTACCTACCGAAGCCCCAGATTTTACCCATTGTGAATTTTTTTTCATTATGTTATCTCCTCTCGAAATGACTATTATTATGCAAATATGACTCGGAGACTATTGAAGTCTCTCATACCTTAACAGATCTTTCTTATGGTTTCCACAGTTAACCACGAGGTCTGTGGAAAGGTGGGAAGTAAAGGGAAAATCACACCAACTGGGGAAAGCATTGAAGTCCTTACATACTTCACAGTCTACTCTAGACCTATTTCACTGGCTACAGGGTTATGATTTTACTTAATTCACAAGTATGGATCAGGAGCAGATGTGCTAGCTGGTGCATATGAGAGACCAAAGGTGAAATAACAGTATTTATCCCACTGTGATAAAACTTAGCCAAGCAGGTGAAGCCAAAGCCTTGCCAACTCTCAACCTCATCCTTGCTGACTTCTTGTACATTTTGGGGGTCTAACTTTATCCGAAAGTGAGTGCTCCCGTATCTCTGTGACAGATCTGGGCAGCCGTAGAGTCATTGCTCCTCATTATCACGGATGGCCTTCCCTGTGGCTGCTCAGCTTATAAAGCAGGCAGGGAAGGATATGGACAGGGAAGGAAATTAAAGGTTACGATGCAATGCTGGCAAAGTGAGGGAAGAAAAATAATAACTGCATTTGGTCAAGCTTTCTAAACAACAAAATTAGTTGAGATCTGCAAAAGCCAACCATTATGTTATACTCCTACATAACTTCACTGTAGCAACAAGCACGCATGCATGAGCGCGAGCACTCTCTCCTTCCCTCCCTCTCTCCTTAGCCTTCCTGTGGTGGCTGTGTCTCTTGAGGGGCTATGCGGCTAAGGAAAGATACACAAGTAGAAATTAAAATAAGATTCAAGGGTTTTTTTTTTAAATGATCCACCTTGCAAAGAACCCTTAGGGCTGAGGTTGTAACATGCAACAACCTGACAATTTGAACAGAATACTAAGTGAATGAATACTGCTTTTCTTTTCCTGTAGACCATCCACTTTTGTAGAATTTTAAATAAAGATCTGAGTCAGAGCAACTCCCAGTTTAGCATGTGATGTTCCCATATGAGCCTACATTTCAACACTTATTTGCCTACCCGACAAGTGCTTTCTCATTCAACCGAACTGGACTTTACATCCTTTCCCTAATATACTTAAACCATCTCATCTAAAAGTAGAAACTATTTCTTCCCCCACCCACAATACCTTTACCTCCATCTTAGTCTGTCAAAATTTGACCCCTCCTTCAAGCCCCACCTTACATGCCACCTCTTCATTGAGGTTGAGACATTTCTTCTAGTCAAATCTGGCTTTCCCAGACCTTCTCCACACTGCCTTACAGGTTCTTGCTGTATTTTCTACCATATTGTAGCTGGTAGCTTCTGGCCACTTACTGGGACAGGGTCCTGGTTATCTTTGCACGCACACACACAGTACCTAGCACAGTGTTCTTTGAACAAAGAACCTGTTCATGTAAGAATAGCTAAGCCTGGAACTCCAACTCTGCTACTTGGTGGTAGTATTATACATAAGCCAGTTGTTTATCCAGGGTGATATTCAAAATATTTAATAACTGGTATGGCACAGGTCCCCATCAATCTGAACAGATGCCATTTGGACAGACTGAACATCAGCCCTGTAGTCTTTCTCATCTGCTAAATAGATATGGTCCTTCCTACCTCATAAGGATATTGCGATGATCAAACAAGATTATACATGTGAAAATATTTTGTAAATGGAAGTGTTATACAAATGTGAGTCAGGGCTGTTTAGTGGTATTTCCAGGGCTTGTGTGTGGGCTTGGTGGCCCTGCCCTCAACCTTCCCCTCTGTTCTGCTCAGAGCAGGCTCTCAGGAACTGAGACTTGTTGACAAGTGTAACAGGACACAACAAATTGGAAACTCTTGGAAACAAACTGTTAGATCCCACAGAAACTCAGGATATTAGCTTCTTCAAGCATTACCCCTTACCTTTTAAGTCCTAAAAATGTAGTTTTTCAATAGATAAACTTTGGAAGATCTACTCAAAAAGCCTGGAAAAGCCTTTTCGAACTTGAATCTAAGCTTTTCTCACTTGAGGACATCCTGTTCTATTGCACGATGACCTTAAAATTCAAGATCCTAAAGACATTTGGGAATCTCTGTCAGTGTGTCAAGGGCCAATCTGTCTAGATCTATAAATGGAATAAATGCCAGTGACGTTAACACATTGAAAGAAGAGTACAATTCTTAGTTCCTGCTTGTCAGGAACTTGTCAACAGTTTCTTGACTCTTCTTTTTACTGTGCTAATTTCTTAAAAACTGTGCTAATTTCTTCACCATCTACTCCCTACATCCCTTCACATCTCCAGATACAAATTCTTAGCTATTTCTTCCAAAAGCGTTTAACTCTTAACTTGTATTACGTGAGCAGTAACTGTTTTGTGTTTATCAGCGGTTGCCAGTGGTTGTCTATCCTTACATACTGTAATTTAAGTAAAGGAAATGACCCCAGTGTAATGTTTACAGAAGAGGACTAGAGATTATAGGGAACCGATAAGAAGTAGACACATCCTTTCCCTTATCCTTTGAGGATCCCCATTTAAAAGGCCATGCAAGTCTATCATAGACTAAAAACCCTAGAATCATAATGATAAAGTAACCAGGACAATAATTTACAGCCCC
>NW_011888800.1:4861018-4873673 GCF_000151845.1 Pteropus vampyrus | reverse complement strand
TGAACAGAATACTAAGTGAATGAATACTGCTTTTCTTTTCCTGTAGACCATCCACTTTTGTAGAATTTTAAATAAAGATCTGAGTCAGAGCAACTCCCAGTTTAGCATGTGATGTTCCCATATGAGCCTACATTTCAACACTTATTTGCCTACCCGACAAGTGCTTTCTCATTCAACCAAACTGGACTTTACATCCTTTCCCCAATATACTTAAACCATCTCATCTAAGAGTAGAAACTATTTCTTCCCCCACCCACAATACCTTTACCTCCATCTTAGTCTGTCAAAATTTGACCCCTCCTTCAAGCCCCACCTTAAATGCCACCTCTTCATTGAGGTTGAGACATTTCTTCTAGTCAAATCTGGCTTTCGCAGACCTTCTCCACACTGCCTTACAGGTTCTTGCTGTATTTTCTACCATATTGTAGCTGGTAGCTTCTGGCCACTTACTGGGACAGGGTCCTGGTTATCTTTGCACGCACACACACAGTACCTAGCACAGTGTTCTTTGAACAAAGAACCTGTTCATGTAAGAATAGCTAAGCCTGGAACTCCAACTCTGCTACTTGGTGGTAGTATTATACATAAGCCAGTTGTTTATCCAGGGTGATATTCAAAATATTTAATAACTGGTATGGCACAGGTCCCCATCAATCTGAACAGATGCCATTTGGACAGACTGAACATCAGCCCTGTAGTCTTTCTCATCTGCTAAATAGATATGGTCCTTCCTACCTCATAAGGATATTGCGATGATCAAACAAGATTATACATGTGAAAATATTTTGTAAATGGAAGTGTTATACAAATGTGAGTCAGGGCTGTTTAGTGGTATTTCCAGGGCTTGTGTGTGGGCTTGGTGGCCCTGCCCTCAACCTTCCCCTCTGTTCTGCTCAGAGCAGGCTCTCAGGAACTGAGACTTGTTGACAAGTGTAACAGGACACAACAAATTGGAAACTCTTGGAAACAAACTGTTAGATCCCACAGAAACTCAGGATATTAGCTTCTTCAAGCATTACCCCTTACCTTTTAAGTCCTAAAAATGTAGTTTTTCAATAGATAAACTTTGGAAGATCTACTCAAAAAGCCTGGAAAAGCCTTTTCGAACTTGAATCTAAGCTTTTCTCACTTGAGGACATCCTGTTCTATTGCACGATGACCTTAAAATTCAAGATCCTAAAGACATTTGGGAATCTCTGTCAGTGTGTCAAGGGCCAATCTGTCTAGATCTATAAATGGAATAAATGCCAGTGACGTTAACACATTGAAAGAAGAGTACAATTCTTAGTTCCTGCTTGTCAGGAACTTGTCAACAGTTTCTTGACTCTTCTTTTTACTGTGCTAATTTCTTAAAAACTGTGCTAATTTCTTCACCATCTACTCCCTACATCCCTTCACATCTCCAGATACAAATTCTTAGCTATTTCTTCCAAAAGCGTTTAACTCTTAACTTGTATTACGTGAGCAGTAACTGTTTTGTGTTTATCAGCGGTTGCCAGTGGTTGTCTATCCTTACATACTGTAATTTAAGTAAAGGAAATGACCCCAGTGTAATGTTTACAGAAGAGGACTAGAGATTATAGGGAACCGATAAGAAGTAGACACATCCTTTCCCTTATCCTTTGAGGATCCCCATTTAAAAGGCCATGCAAGTCTATCATAGACTAAAAACCCTAGAATCATAATGATAAAGTAACCAGGACAATAATTTACAGCCCCGTTTCCTGCCACTTCCTAGCTGTGGGACCACTAATGAGTTATTTTACCTCTCTTGAATCTATTTCCTCATGTGTGAAACAGAAACACCTACCACTCAGAGCTGTGGTAAAAATTAGAGTGTCTATAACATAGCCTCGCCCCTATCTGGCACATGGAATGCTCAGTATAGGGTGGTGATTATTATTGTTGGTATTCTCATTCAGCATGCAGGCTGGCTCCCAAAACCCTCAAGTGCTGGCTCCAAAAACCCTCAAGTGCCGAGATTAAAGATGTGCCTTTAATCTTCACAGCTCTCAGAATGAGAAGCAGTGAGATACCATGGAAAAGGTGGGGCTTGAGTCAAAAGACCAAAACTCAGGTCCCAACACCGTCACTCATCAACTGTGCGGCATTAGACAGGTCACTTCACCTCACTCTCCATTTCTTCACCTATGAAATAATACCCACCCCACAGAGTTGTCTTGCTCAAATGAGCTAAAGTGCACGGAGAGGGTAGTCGGTGAGAAAGCACCATTAAATGTACATTACTAGTGCTTTAGCAATGGAGCTGGGGGTTTTGTGTGTCCATGTGGCAACTGTCAGACAGCCTAGATATCTGGGACCCACAAGTCAACCAGAAATTACAGTGATTTGGACTCAGTTCAGGACCTTGTTCTCCTTAAGAGATATATAAGCTTTCTTATATTGGCTGATCTCCTGATTATCTCTCTGCTGGGAAGGATGGAGGCAGGACATTGTCAAGCTCTCATTCTGCAAATGAGCAAATCGAGGCTCAGAAATGTCCAGAGCTTTCCCAAGGCTGTGCAGCCTGGGTTTGAATCCCAGGTCCGCCATGTAATAGCTAAACTTGGGAAAGGTACCTTACCTCTCCTTTTGCCTCCATCCCTCATCATCAGATGATAGTAATGTCACCTATCTTGTAGAGTCAGCACATGTAAAGACTCTCTGGTGCACAGGAAGCCTAACATGTATGTTAACGAAGAGAGAGCAACAGAGAAAGACATAGGGAGAGAGAATCAGGCCGATTTTTGAATATGTTTCATTTCTTCCAGTCAGATGCTCCATTTCCTCCATCACTACCAAATCTTTCTCTTGGTTCTTCCATCTCCCAATTGGTATCACTATTATGAGTTTCAGTGTTGCATTTGGGCCGTTTCTGTAAGATGGTGACACAGCACTAATTCCTGACTTGGGTTGTCTCGAAACATTCTTGTTTGCTCTTGGCTCCTTAGTATAGGGCACTTTCTTTCAGGTGCTGAGATTCCTTACCCACCCGTGCAGGCCTCCTCTAAGAGTTGCTCCCCAGGGCCTTGTGCAGATTTCTCTCTAGCACCTCAGTAAACTCTAAGAAATTCTTCCCTCTGAGGGGAGGGTGCATTTAAAACTTGGGATTGGAAATAGGTTTTGAAAGCCCGCAACTAGCTCTGCCATGGAGTGGGACCACGCTTGAAGGGAAACCAGGTCCAATCTCACTGGCACCGACGGTGTCACAAGGCAGAGTGGACTGCCATTCTTTGAGTTGTAGTTAGAGTCAATATTTCGTGATAAATAAATTTTATTTGGAATAGTTAAAGCAAAGAGAAAGACAAAATAATGTCCCAAATCCAGTAAGAGAAATAAGAACAATTCACTGTTGTAGTCAGTTTACTAAGCATTTTTTCTGTTTTTAATCAAATGTAATCTAATCCTAATGACAGCTGAAGAAGGGGAGAAGAGACTTTCAGAATAACTTCTATCTGATTACAAAAGACTTTGCTCAGTTACTTTTACCACACGTGGTGATATGACGATGTTTCTGTACAGGACTGTTCACTGCAGAGCGTTATAAGCCAAGGACAGTTTTTATGGTAAAAGCACAATTTGTGGTAAGACTGTACTCGATGTATTGCTATCATGCGTCAACATACACCAACTGCTTCAGTCCTGTTATGACCTGGAACGAGGTTATCTAGCCAGGTAAGTGTGTTAGGATCAAGTCACACATTGAGAAGAACTTTCTGAAGGAGGCTGAATTTGAGGCTAACCAGTCTCAGCTAGACCTTGTGCTATTTTACTGCATATATGGAAAGTTCCCTTGAGTTGCTTCTTAATACCTTTTCAGCTTGTCAACAAATATGCAAAAAAGGCGCAGAATTTAACAGACAAGAATGAAGCCACAGGAATGTGCTCCAGTGAGCAGGGAAAAAGCGCTGCCCTAGATTTCCTCCCCTGTTTTCATTTGTTTCTTTGGGTCCACTCCCCCTTTGCTAGCCTCTCCCCCAGCCACATGCTGGCAGCGCTCTGTGTCCTCTGGCAAGCTGGGACAGGGCCCCGCTGCCCGTTTGCCCCCTACCAGGCACATTTCTATGTTGCTGTGGTGGGGAATTATCACTGTGTGTGAGCCAAGTAGGCTGCGTCAGCAAAGGATCAAATCACAGCTTAACTTCCCAGCCAGATAATTTGATTGTTCCCAGGGAAGTCAATGGGCCCCAGAGAAGCAGCCAGGTATTCAGTGGGTGCTACCTTCCAACAGTGTCTCTGAGAGTTTGAGGTCATACTGTCCTCAATGCTTCAGAGTCGATCACTGAGTCTGCCCAGGACCTGTCACGCCTTCTCCCTCCCCTTATCTTTTAGTGCCAGCCCAGCCTCCCAACCCTCATCCCCAGAACTGTGTCCAGTTTGCAGAACCGAAGAGGACAGCTGACCTTGTGACTTCTCAGACCCCTGATTCTTCAGACATGACAGGTCCGGTCGAGGTGGCAGTCCCCAAGGCAGACCGGCTGTCTTGCACAGCAGAGGCGACATAGCTAAAAGCTATTTTTCACTCGAGGCAGTTCATGCGCTTGGTTAGACATGTGTAGATTAGTCGCTCATCCAGAAAATCTAGGTCATCCTTTGCACAGAGCCTCACAGTCCAGCAGAAAAGCCATGCCCAGGGAGACATGTTCCGGTCCAGGTCTGGTTCAGCTGAGGATGGAGCGAGTGGCTGCTGCGGCGGGGAGGGAGAGGTGGGCCAGCACAGGGGGATGTGAGCCCACAGGGGACTTGTTTTCACCCACGTGGCCGCTGGCTCACAGGCTTTCTGGTTTCTAGTTGTCCTAGCTAAATGGTGCCAGTAGTAACTGCTTTGTGTTAATGTCGTGAAAAGTAGTGGCTTTCAAAGTTCAGATTTGCAGAGAGATTTTTAGACTACATGTAACATAATTGCAGTGAGCAGGCGAAGAGGTTGGTCCGTATAGGTATAGGGCTTCTTGGGGAGAAAGAGAAGTGGGAGGTAGGTAGGGAGTTTAGCTGTGCAGCATATGTGGATGAAAGTTAGAGCCCTTCTCAGTAGAACTAGTCTTCACCCCACTCATCTCGTAATCCCTGAGGAGAAGCAGGTACATTGTGAAGAGCCCTGGGCTAGGTGTCTGACGGACATTCCTGTCCAGGAGCCTCTACTCATCAGCCCTGGGACCATGGCCAAGGAACAGTTTCCTCATCTTTAAAATGGAGCCCATGGGCCCTGCTACTGCACACAGTTGTGCGACTCAGGTGTTCAACACAGATAATTCTGTTTGTTGAAAATGAGTGCTATAAAAACATAATGTACTGCTATCAGGTGTTCTCATCTAGGGAGAATAATAGTTCTCCAGGGCTAGCTGGCTTCGGAGATGGCTTTTGGGTACAGGCGCATGTTTTGTGTCCATGTCTGTACCTAGGTGCTGTGCTACTTGAAACCCCTGTCCCTCCTCCGGCTCCACTGCTCTGACCCAGCCGGACAGTAAATAAGTATCAACAGAATGAAGGGAGGAAAGCACAGGTTCTTTTTTTCACCAAGTGTCTCCCCAGTTGGCCTCTCTGGGACAGGCGTCGAAGGAAGCCTAATGAGACCAAATCCCCTTTATGTAGGGATGGGTTAGCCAGGTTTCTCTTCTCTGATTCCTTGTCTTTGGCCATCATCACCCGCCAGGGGTTAGGAAGGAGCAGAGAGAAGAGGTGAGCCTAACCAGCCCTTTTTTCACTTTTTTTTTTTTTTTAAAAAAAAAACCTCTGCTTAAAGGCCTGTTGCAGAAGTTTGAAATCGCAGGTCATGGTTAAATGGAGGCTTGTGAATTGTCCATGTCGTGATGTCACCTGGCATTGCAAATAGATAAGTAAAGGCTAATTGTAACCAAGAGACTCAGAGCTCCTGGACACTGTATTAGACCAAGGAATAGAAAATATTCTAGCTAGACTACATTTTTCTCACTTGTCAGGCCCCACACCATTGGCCTGGGTGTGATGTGCCAGGCTATCACAGAGGGAACAAGAGCAGGGCTAAATTTATAAGGAACTGGGGACTTCTTTTCTCCCAAATCTCACCTTACATTAAAATTTTTGTCCTTGGGTTAGAGCGCTATCCACTCCAAGAAGTTGCTATTGCAATGCAAATATTCCAAGAGGAGTCGTCTTTGAAGTCCTTCTCTTTACCAGAGGAATATGTAGATCTGGACAACTGCTCAGTCACCAGGGAAGGCCCAGGGGGCACGAGATTCAGAGTGAAATGAAGAGTCCAATTGTTTCAGGAGCACCTGGGAACAAGGACACCACATGGGAAGGAATACAACAAGGTGTTGAGCAGGCACCAGTCTTTTTGACCTTAGGTCCACTGACCAGACCTACAACCGCGGCTCGTTGGAGCCGCCGCATCTGGATGGAAGCTAACTGCAAGCATCAATTCCCAGCTCCACATTCAGTGAGTCCACATCGATAGCTTGAGATTGGCCATAGTGGGAGTGTTTACATCACAGAAATCTGCAAACACTACAAATCGGGGACACCCCCTCCCTGTCACCCCAGGAGAGCTTTTCTTTAAACTCTTACCAGCATACCACTGGCAACAACCATACTGATTCTTACACATGCCCTGGGAAGTGAGACTCTGTCCTTAGCCAAACAGTTGCTTTTTCCCAGTTGTTCTCCTCCTGCATCTTGAGGGGCCAGGGACGAAAACAATGTCAAGGTGGTGTCTGATACATGTTTTAAGCTGCTCAGGTAGTAGAAGCTCTGAGAATTCTATGTATCTCCATGTTCTTTCTTCACATGTACTTCCTGCCCCAGTTGCAACTGTTGGCACTAAAATATAAACTAAAACATAGAACAACATGCTAGTGAACTTATTTTCGGCTTGCCAATTCTTGTGCACTCTCCAAACAGGATTTAATGAATGTAATAGTCTTGCTGTCAAGTAGGTTTTGTTTCTTTAGAACATTTACCTTGTTGTTATACATTCAGAATTCTGTGTTCTTCCTGGAGCCTGTCTTCTTGTTTCTGGAAAGACTGACCTCCATTCACCACTTCAGCCCTGCTGTAGGCTCTAGATCCAACTCTGCCTGCATAGTTTCCTGACACTAGCTTTCCAATACCATTTTCTGGTCCCTGGTTTTCATGTACCTGTTATTTTGTGTTATGCCCCCAACACTGACAGCCTCCCTACCCTCAGCATACCAATTTCTGATGTTCTGCCTTTGGTACATTCAAATCCTTTCAGATATCAAGAGATTTCCATGGAAACCAAAACAAAGGAGAAGAAAAGGCTCTGTTCTGGAGTTTCTCTGGTGCTAGACATGTTTTATGTCCATTTCACAGCAAGTCACTTCTGCCTCATCTCCCAGACAAGCCTTCGCTGTAGGAAAGTCGCCCCACCTCTTGTCCGCACCAAGCAGGGCCTGGAATGCAGCCATTTGCACGTTTGCTCTCACAGGATTCTAATCATCAGGGAGCAGTTCATCGCTCTTAGAGGCAAATAGCTTACTTAAGACTAAACCACAGAAAGGAAAAAAAGAGTGTGCAGGAAGAGGGCTGGACCATATGGCCTCTTGCATCTTGAAGTTCTGGGTCACCTCACCACGGATATCAAAAGATGCTTCCTGAACCACCACACTGGAGAGTGCCTCTCCCTTCTCTGAACTTTACCACTGTTCTGCATAGCTTCCATGGCTTCAGTCCTCACAGTTACTGCCTGATATTATTAGATTTCTTGGACGTGTGTCTTATTCCCCAGTTAGACTGTAAACTCCTCAATGATGGGCTTTCTTATAGCTCTTCAGATTTCCTTGGGGACCCAGGGCAGTGCCTTGCACAGAGTAGATTGTCAATATTGGTTAATCATGTTCAAAACTGTTTTTAACTAAAGTAGAATGAAAAGTTGCTAGAATATTTAGGGAGCTGTATCCCTTCATTGGAAAAGTACAAGCAGAGGCTAGATAGCCATCTGTGATGCTTTTAGGAGAAAATAATGCATCGGATGGAAGGTCAAGATAGAAGATGTATAAAGTGTTTTCTGCCCCAAGATTCTGTGAGTTCACGAAGTATAGCTTTTGTCGCCACGAGTCTAATGAAGAAAAACGGGTTGTTGCTTCATAGACAAATGACTCCTAGAAGCCACATTATTTTTCTCTGTGGAGCAAATGGTCCACAGGTTGGGTGAGTCATTGTATACTTCTCTAGCAGCATACGTGACTACCCAAGTCAAGTGACAGAGTATGTAACATTGACATTTTGTACCTCACTCAGGTTTCAATCCTTTAAAAAAATCTTCCCCCGAAGTGTGAGGAGGAGCAGATGGCAGTGAGAAATGCATTGCACATTTTACTTATTAAAATTTTTAGTATGACACCCTGCATTTTTAAAAAGCCTCAAGATGCAAACAAAACGAAATTATTCATTGAAATATTTAAATCAGCTTACAGCAATTATATCAAACTATCAAAATAACACCCAGCAGCCTGGAAGGTAGATTCCCTTTGACCACCCACTTTGAAATCTGACTTTCAAAAGTACCCTTTTCCCCTCAAGAAGAAGTGGATGCTCTGTGAGATGAGGGCAGGCAGAGAATGCATCCTTGATGAGGTCATGTGGAGGAGGTTCAAGGTCACGTGGGGGAGAGTTGGTGGTGGGAATGAAGGCAAGCGAATACTCAAGACAGTCTCCTGTTGAGAAAGCAGTGTAGGGGGATGTGGTTCTGGACCTAGGTACAGAGGTGCTTCTTCTGTCACCCTGTCTCTGCCTCCCTTTGCTGAGTAAGTCATCCCCTCCTGGCCTTACCATTTACCAGCCCTTACTTCACAGAGAGCATGTGAAGATTAACAAGCCACAGTGGGGAAACATCGCGGAACTGGAAGAGAGGGTGCAAGGTAAAAGTGGAGCATGAATATGATTGTGAATCTTAGGCAGAGCATCCTTCTTATTTTAAAGGCAACTTCATTTGTCAATATCCATCAACCAAGGCTTCCATGAGTATGTCAGAAATCACCAGAGTACAAAAGCTAGTCTTCCAAATGTGCATTGGTACCAGTCTAATATCCCAGTGGCATCTCTCAGATTTGTAGCGATAAGGATTGGAAGAGATCTTAAGCTCATCCACGTTAGCCCCCTGCTTAACACTTGAATTCCTTATTGACCGAGTGCATTACAAAGAGGATGGGTTTGGGAATCAGACAGACCTGGAGCCAGATTCTAGCGCCTCCACTCATTGTCTCTTTGACCTGGAACAAATTACCTAATCTCTCCATTCTTTAATTTCCTCAGCTATAAATCGCCATCACCACAAGAGAACATATCTCTACCAACATGGCAGAGTTGTGAGAATTAGAGATTACATCGTTAAAGTGCTTAGCACAGCCCCTGGTATTGAGTAGGATTTCAATAACTAAGAGCTGCTCTGCCAGTCACAATCATGCTTCATAAATATCCCTTTCCAGCCTCCTTTTGGATGCCTCTGTGCTGCAAATGCTCCCCTCGTTGGACAGTCCTAGTGGTTAGAAGCTTCTGCCACATGTTGTGTCCTGTTCTCTTTCCTATAACTTCTGTTCATACTCTGTGGTTCTTTCTTTTGTGGCCCCACTGAACATGTGTAAACCTTCTCCCACAAGTAACATTCCAAATATTCAGAGATAATTCTAATCTCTCTCCCGAGTCTTCTGCCTAATAAATCCATTCAGACCCTTGAATCTTTCCCTATGTGAACTGGTTTTGATCTCACCCAAGATCCTTCTAAGACCCTTTCTCTAATATATGAGCATCCATGGGAAGATGCTAGCCAGCCACAAAGTGTCGAAATCACAAGTCTGAGATTCTGTCCATACTAAATAAGCCTGCAACTGTGTCCGTAGCTCCTTTGAACATTCTGTTGCATACCCTACAAATATATTTCACAGTTTCTCCCACGTTTTACAGTAGGGTATAGGAATATGAACACTACTACCTCTGTGATGCAAGCTGCATTATAAAAACTATTTTCAGATGCTGAATTGAAAAGTGACCTCCCCATAATTGCAGTAGATTTGATTGAATTATTTCCCACTCTCAATTTTTAACCTCCTCTGTGTCAGTAAACTTTTCCACTTTGACTGGATATGCAGCAGTGTGGCTTGCTTTGGCCAACAGAATAAGCCAGAAATGACAGCATGCCAGTTCCAAGCCTAGGCTTAAGATGCCTTGAATATTTCCAGTTGACCTTTGGTGCCTCACCATCACCACAAGAGAACATATCTCAGCTAGCCCACTGATCCAAGGAAGCTGGGGGTGTGTGGAGCATGGCCCCCAGCAAAGCCTAGCCTACATCAGCCAACCCTTAGCCAAACCTCAGACACTAGAGAAAAAAATAAATGAGTTTTGCGGTAGCTTGTTATGCAGAATTTTTTTGGTAAGAGATTATAGAAATTGTGTGGGCCAGAAAACAGAGATAGCAATACTAACCCTACCTCACCAGAGTATAAGTTTAGAAGAATTTAATGAAAAATTTACAAAACTATAACCAGACTAGCTGAGTACTGTTTATAAAAATGATTTGTCAAGTTGTAACTCGAGTTTCCTTTGTAAACTGTAGCCAAGAAGAAAATAAGTATGTATGTTATATATCATCGATGAAATAGCTAATGCTTAAACTCAATATCCAAAGGTACATGAAAAGTTAAGGGGTCTTCTATTTGATACAGTCCACTCATTTACTCAACAAATGTTTAATGAATGCCTACCATGTTTCACCACTGTTCTAGGCCCTGGAGAGAGAAGCTCGTTGAGGGGGGCTGGGCGGGAAACAGGACAAGACTCAGGTCTCATGAAGCTTATATTCTAGTGGAGACTCAGAAAAGAAAAATTAAATTAAAAAGATAACTTCAGATCATGATATGTAATATGAAGAAACTCAGGTAGGGAAATAGCTACCTCAGGTGGTTTAAGGAAGACCTTTCTTAGGTTGCAACATTGAAACTGAGACCTAAATGACAAATGAGCCAAAGGAAGAAAGACCACATGGAAAGAAATAACAAATGCAAAGGCCAGGAGGTAGGAGAGTTTGAGGCATAAATAGAAGTGTGGAGAGAAGTGATATGGTATGAAATGAAATGGGAAACGTTAAAGGGGGCCAGAACATGTGGCGATCCGTTGGCCATAGTAGGGAGTTTGTGTTTTATTACAAGTATCATGGAATCCATGAAAACCTATTAAGCACATGACCTGTTGTATAAATTTTAGGAGCTCACTTGCTCCTGGCTTCTGTGTAAAGAATGGACTGTAGGTGGAAAAGAGTGGAAGCAGGGAGGTCAGTTAGGGTACTGCATTGTGGTCATGGCTACAACTAGTGTGATGGAGAGAAATGGACAGGTTTGTGATATAGTTTGAAGGTAGAATCAAGACTTGCTGATGGATTGGGTGAGAGAGAAAGTGAAAAGAAGGGTGACCTGTAGGTTTTTGTTTGGGTGACTGAGAGGATGGTTGGTGGTACCATTTTCCAAGATGTGGAAGAGTGGAGGAAGGATGAAATGGGGGAGGGAGAGGTCAAGAGTTTTATTTGGATGGGTTAAGTTTGAAATTACACATCTGAGTGGATTTGCCAAGTAGGATGTTGGACATACTAATCTGGTACTCAGGGAGGAAGATGCAAGTTGGGCAGTTACAGATAGTATTTTTGCTGAACGACTAGATGAGTTCACTTAGGAAAAAAAGAAGTTATATTTTTTTAATGTCAAATTTAAGAAGTTTTAAATTTTTTAAATTGTTAGAAAAAAGAAGTGGGAGGAATAAGCCACAGAGCATGGTGACATTTAAAAGCTCAGCAGAGGAAGAGGAGACAGAAGAAGAGCTTGAGAGAGAAGCTAAGAGAGTGTGATGTTATGGAAGCCAAGAGAAGAAAGTGTTCCAGGAAAGAGAGAGTTGTCGACGTGGGTTGAGTCGCCTGCAACTTGAGTCATAAAGTAAGATGAGGACAGAGGCATAAACTACTGGATTTGGCAATGTGGAGCTGCTTGGTGACCTTGAAAATAAAATGTGTAGTGGAATAATAGAGTTAGAAGTCAAACCAGAATGGCTGAAAATGAATGGGAGGTGAGAAATTGATGACAGTGAGGTTTTACCAAAGAGAATAGAGAAACAGAGAGGTAGCTAGAGAGGATGATAGTTTGAGGTTTTATTTCATTTCATTTTATACAGGAGATTCTGGGGCATGTCCAAATGCCAATGAAAGTAATCCAGGAGAGACACAGAAAAGTGGACAATGCAAGAGAGAAAGTGGACAAAGGCAGGGTAAAAGTCCTTGAGAAAGGCAGAGACCCAGAGCACAGTGGAAGCGTTAGCCTCTTTGAGGCCTTCCGTGGAAACGGGAAGGCAGGCAGTAAGAGTAATAGAGTGCAGGTGAATTGGTGGGTTTGGTGATGGGAAGGTGAGTGATCCTGTCAGTTTACTTACATTTTCTCAGTGAACTATGATTTTAGGTCATCCTTTGAGAATGAGCTAGGACTTCTCAATCCTGAGCCCAAATGCACTGTGTCCTTCATTTATCATTTGGTACACTTGGAAAAAAAATGAACACATTTATCATTTGGTACACTTGGAAAAAAAACGAAAACGACAACACCTTTTATACAGTATATTTTAAAGAGCTATCAAATGATAAAGCAATTCATATTTTATTCTTTCATTTGGTATTTTACCCTGA
>NW_011888800.1:4790269-4859328 GCF_000151845.1 Pteropus vampyrus | reverse complement strand
AAAAAAATGTTTATGCTAGTTTGTCCTGCAGACACTTGAATCTTAATATATTCAAAGCTTAACTCATTAACTCACCACCTCCCCACCCCAGCTACTACCCCATTAGTTTTGCTTTGACATCTGTATTTTCATTTTCACTTTCAGTTAATGGTGTCATTACCCATTCAATTGCCTAATCAGAAACATCAGAAGCACTCTCGACTCTTATCTGGCCTCTTCTCCCTGTTCCCATGCCACTGCATTCATTCGGACCCCCATGGTCTCCTGGGCCTCTGTCCCATACGTGCCTCCCCCTCCGGTTCATTATCTACTTCTGAGGTTACTTTCCTAAGACAAATCAGGTAGGTCATTGCTTCAGAGCCTCTGCACGACAAGGATAATGTCAGTTGCCAGGAAGTGGCCCTCCACAGTCGGACCCTGGTGTGTCTCTCCTGCTGCGTCCTAGAGCTCTCAGAACCCCTTTCCCTCCACGCCGAACTTCTCAATGCACTGGACTGTACTGGATCCCCTTACAGTTCCTGCACCTTCTCCTCCCTTTGCCTAGCAAACTCTTTCAAGACCCTCTGTGAAGTCTTTCCTGACCTTTCCAACCCCCTCCTGTAAAAAAAAATACATCTGGTGTTTTAAAATAGTATTATGGATTGAAAATCTTTAATTCCTATGGCTTTAGTTTTGTATGGCTTAAGTCATGTCTCTCACGTCCCTGGCCCGGTTGTAATCCCCTTTGAAAAGCTTTTCATCTATGATTGCAGAAGGTGTGAAGCACTTTAACTCTGTTAGCTAAATAAATTGATCTACCTAAACTTCAGTCTGTAAGTTTTGAAATGTTATAGCTATATACTCTGGTCTTTATAGATGACTATTATAAGTAAACTGCAAAACATGTGTGTCTAGTTTTGCAAGGGTACTGAAAAATTAATTAAATTACGAGTTACTTTAAGAAAAAATCTATTTTTAGCATATATTTAAAAATACATGTACCATATCGTAAATTACCTTTTTACATATCCTCCCCACTAGACTGTCCCTCAAGGGCAGAAACCCAGGCTTATTATCTATCTCTGTTTCTCTAGAACTTAGCTTAGTGGTCATCTCATGGTAGGACACAATGAATGTTATATTATTGTGGGTGCAAAACACTCAGATACTTTTTCTGTATCCGTCAGGACTTTGAGGTGAGGAATCTGGGCTTTGCTCAGGTCTGTGTAGGGGGAAGGGATTCCAAGAAGGGAATATGAGCAAGACTCTATCATCGAAACCCAACTTAAACACTGAAGGCAAGACGATCTTTTTTTCACACTTGGTTTCTCTGTTCTGTCTTGGGAGTAATAGAATTGTTAAATAAGCTCAGAAGGTTTTCTGGTTTTCCACTGTTGGAGTAATTTGAAAACATGCTTTGAATAGTTCAGATGCCCGAAAACTGCAGTCAGAACTGACCTGATATTTTACAGTCACAGGACCAGCTGCAAAGCGAGAGAAAAGGTGTGGAGCCTAAACTTCTAGCCACAAGGCCTTTTCTCAGGTCGGGAGATGCCTGAGCCTCTTATTACTGGCCTGTTATGAGTGCTGGCTTCATCTCTTCAAGTGAGCAGCCTGATTTCTGGCTGCCTTTGCTATGGCATAGGGGCTCGCATGACCTTAGGAGGCTCTGCCCTTCTGACTGGCATTCTGCCTGCCCTGCAGGCTCAGCACTCCAATGTAGACCCACAGGATTTACATAGATCCCGCCCCACATGCAGCCACCCTGTGCTGCCAGAAGGGAGGTTTGAAGAGAAGGATAAGGAACCACCAGGAGGAAGATAAACTCCACAGTAAAAGGCACCATGTTGATTTATGTGTCCACTTAGTTGTTTTAAAAGAGAAATGTATTTTTTGTGCTTTCATCATTAAAAAAGAGAACAAAAATTTCTCTTTGATCAAATGATAAAAATGTAAACTCTAAGACATACTTATCTGGAATGGACCATTATGCTGAATCTCTTTGGATTTCGGGGATGCATTTTCTTAGCGATGTGGCATAAAGACATGTAAGGTCATCTCGTCCTCACTCCTACCTTTTATACCCAAAGGCAGGTGTCAGAACCTGTTACTTCATGAAGTCTGCTAGTTTCCTGGGCTTATTTTTATTGTGATTGCTTTGTTGATGTGTGCATGGTTTTGTGTTTTTGATTTGGTTTCGTTTTGGTGCCCTCCAGGTCAGATTGTATGGGCAGTAAATTTATTAAAATTTAGGTTTTTGAAAATAAAGTCATTTTATTAGAAGTACAAATTGCACAACCACAATTTTTCTTTAGGGGTTCAAGTTTAGCTTGCAAATCTTATTATTCTTTCTATAAGTCTTGCATGTTCCACCATTTTTAAGGGGACTTCAAAAATGTTTTGTTAATTTGGAGACTGCTAATTAATTAAATACTTCCAATGGTTTTAAACTACAATTAAGACTTTTACATTTTAGATTATTTTTAAATACTTCAGAGGCCTTCCTGAGTTCTAAATAGTTTTTATAACTCTAGTAGATTAAAGTTATAAGCAGTAAAGCTAACATTATCTTAGATGTTCCAAAGTTATGCATAAACTTAATAAGATTTCAATTTAAAACCACAGGTCGAAAGCACTTAATTATATATTCTGAATTGCAGTTTCAAAGCTATCATTCTAATATGCTCTTAAATACTACAGGCATATAAAAATCTCAAAATGCACAGATTCCTTCCTAATAAAAAAATCAATAATACGATGGGGACTTTTGCTATTTTTAATTCTCAGTTTTTCAGGAGTTACAATACGCATACTCACTGAAGGAAAACTGCTCCCGCCCCAGTTAATCGACATCTCCACTGGCTTCTCCCTGGATTCCTCTCAGGGGCCCAGCTGGAATTCACTGAGCCCCGTATGGCAATTATTAAAAGAGAAAGAGGGCAGAGTCTTGCAGGGCGCACAGCCCACACAGCCTGATTCCTCAGTCTGTTGATGGAAGATGGTAGGACCCCCCCTAGATTCACCATGAGATTGGACTTTGTATTTCTTTCACTCTTAAACGAATGTTCTTTCCATATATCTCTAGAAACGTTTGAACTTGATGGAATCTTGCTGTTCTTTCATATTCTTAGGACGGCACCATTCCCATGGAATTTTAGGAATGATATGGAGCCTTAATGTGATTGTATTTTGGACTATTCATATGGCTTTGTCTGTCATGCCATCACAACTTACAGGATCAACCTACTGAATTTATATATCCTATATGCTCTATGTGGATGTTGGCATTTTTGTATTATTATTCTTAATAATGATAGTATATCTGAATATTTATTCCTTTCCCTTCTCATTCATTGCACAAATTGTTTATCGATTTTAAAAGTTAAGGGGCTGCTCTTTTTAAGTTGTCTCAGTTGGACTCATGGTCTTTTGGACATGGGCAGGAGGTCATTTGTCCCTTCTTCTTTTAGGTCACCTGTGCTGGGGCCCTTCAATGCAGTTGACTTCCTAGCTCTACTCCTGCAAAGGAAATGCTGTGGCCTCATTCCATAAGCCCTTTCAGTATGGGTTGGATAGTCACCACATCATCCTTCTAGGTGATAATAAGCATGTAGCAGCATACATTAAGTTGGTTCTTATAGCCAGAGAGATGAGAAAACATTTTAATTAAAAAAAAAAAAATTATGTGTTGGGGGAAGGGGGTTGGGTGTCATGTCAGTAGTTTTAGCAAATACTTCCACAGATGAGAAGTCATTTGGCTTCTATAACAGAGGCTTCCATTTCCCTTGACCACAGCCCACGTATCAGGATGCCTTGGCAAGTAATTCACCAGGGCTTTGCCTGAAGATCTGCTATTTTGTAAGGTAACGTTTCTGCATGCATTTGGAACTTTGTGGAGTGGGCGAAATGAAGCAAGGTGACTGTAGTTCTTTCCTTGTCCTCCCCACCTTTTGCTTCCTGACCATCTGTATGTAAACCACCTCTGGGAAGACTGGAAAGGGCAGTTGTTAGTACTGTAAATTCCTTAATAGAGCACAGTCAACTTCTGTTAGTGTGCCTGAGCTTAATATTTTATACCAGTGTTTTCCTCAGTCTTACAGCATTTTGGTATCAAATAACTTAGAGGTTATCATTTGTTTTTATTAATTATAAAAGTTATAAAGCTCATATTGGTATTTTTAAAATACAGAAAATATACTAATAATCACTCATATCCAACTACCTACTTTGCTATAGTTCATCTTTTTTCCAGATTTTTTTAAATATAGTTGAGATCAAAACACATATAAAATTTTGTGTTCTATAGTTTTAACTTTATATTACTCTTTTCTAGTCATTAAAATTTTTGTAAATGTTTCAATGGCCATGTTATATTCTAAGTTATGATAAAGTATAATTTACAGGTACATTGCCCCACCTTTGGACATTTGGTTTGTCTGGAGTTGTGTTATTTATAATTATCTGTTACACATGATTGTGCCTAAAGCTCTGTCATGGCTCCTTTGATTATGATATGCCTTATCCTGTCAAAGCATTTAGTGTAAGGAGGGGCAGAGAATTGTCAATGGATTGTTTTCTTCCCTTCCCCCATGCTCCCATCCCAGCTCCCCAGCTCCTTATGTTCTATACATAGAATATATATTCTATATTCCTAGGAATATAGAAGGACAAAACAGCCTGTCTTTTTCTGAGTCTTCTTTGTGGGAAGAACCCACCAAAGTGTGAGTCCTTGCCCACAGTTTTGGACTGTGTTTTTTAACTCCTCTCTTGTAGGTACTGGATTACAGAATTCTGGATCATGTTCAAAATGGATGCCAGCTTGACAGACACTATGGAGGAGTTTCAGGAACTGGTGAAAGCTAATGGTGAGGAGTTACACTGCCGCCTGATTGACACAACTCAAATGTGAGTGTCAAGGTTTTGACAAATCTTTCAAAACCACCTCCTCATGAAATACAATCCAGGCTGCTCAGCTAGGCTTTGACTCCCAGCGGTAACCACTGCTCTCTCACCACCTGGAGAAGCCCCTCACACAAGCAGGGTCAAATTGCCTCACCAAAGTGAAAAGCTTGACATTTAACAAGCAAGCAGAGAAGCCCGCTGGCGATAAAGCTGTGGGTGACTAATATTCAAGAGCAAAAAATATATAAGTCTCAGTCAAAAAGAAATCAGGTAGCAAGGTATTGACTAAAATGTATCCAGATCATGAGAAACTGAAAGTATGATGACTAAATTCGTGCTTCTTCGGCAGCGAATGCCCGGAGGCCTCCCGAACCTGAAAATGGGGAAGGCACTGCTAAAAAATGAATTGAGCAGAGAGGGTTTATAACATGTGTGGATTCTGTAAAAGACTTCCAGAGCTGGAAGAGATCTCAGGAATATTTCACATTATTTATGAGGTTGGCCCACTATGGAAAAATAAGTGCCTTTTTGGATTTGAGAGAGGAGAGTACACACATTGTACGCTAAGAGTTTTACAATGTGGCCACTTTATGTTGGAATAGTGCAGATCCCAAGGATATAGAATTCTAGAACTGAAACGAATTCTAGAGGTTATTTCATCCAACATCCTAGGAAACCGAGGCTCAACAAGGTTGTCTGACTCATCTGGGGTCATATGGCTAGCTTAGTAGCAAAGCAGAAGCTAGACTATGAGGGCTTTCAATGCACTGTGTCATAGTCATATAGAAATGTAGAATTTCAAAATCACATTTTGTAGTCCCAAATAAATCTATCAGTATGGATTTTCTGTACTTCTCTGCTTAGAACTATACAATTTGAAAAATAACATTTTCAAGTGAACAGTTTTCTCATTTTAAAGACACAGAACCTATTCCCGATGGCAGTTTTCAAATGCAAACCTCCTTGTCCCAATATGCCCCTAGATGACTATCCTCCACCAGTATTTCTCACAGTATCTTCTTTAAGAATTAGTGGGATGCTGCCTGGCCAGATATATTTGAGAAATGGTGAGTCGAACTTGCCTTTTACAGTGCACCTCAGAGTCTGTAATACACTCACTAGCCAAGGGGACCACAGAATTTATAGCATTTCCCAAACTCATTTGAGCACAAAACCCTTGTTACACAGATTCTCAGGAACACCTGTTTGGAACAGATCTGCAACCTGCTACCTCTCAAAATGGCTGCCTCCCTTTGCTTTCTTAGTGTAGGAAATTGAAACTGAATCACTCAATAAGAAACACATGGGTTGATTACAAGACAATAGCGGGGGAAACCTCTAGGGGTGGCTAGGCTTCCTTGGTCATTTCTGTGGCTGGGGACATTTGAGGAAACACCACAAGTCTGCCCAGAGTGACTACAGGTTCCTATACGATTCTCCTCTGTGTGGTTCTCTGTGCTCTTCTGGCATGAAAACTGCCCTCCTACCTTGATATTTCCAACTAGAGTGTCCCCATCACTCTTATGAGAATGAAGGGACAGACGGTAGACATGGAGAGCATAGACGTGCCCAGGGCTGAGACTAGATGAAGAAGTGGGGACCAAAGGCCAGGAAACCATGACCAATGCCTGAGACTCTGCCCTTCCCACGGCCTTCAAAACATTTACCCAGTTCCCATGGCACATTCAGAAGGTTCATAGAAAACCATCAAGGTTTCATAGTTGCCACCACAGAAAAAATTGATATGAAGAAACTCTGTTAATGTATTGTTTTGGCCAAGGAAAATTAGCTCATGGTTCTTTGTATAATCTTATGGAAAATATTAATGGATTTACTTTCATTAAAAAGCAATCTTGATTTCTTTTCCCCCCATCTTCTCTCTTTCACGGTTAACCACAAAAGCAATGCCCGTGACTGGTCCAGAAAACTTACTCAGAGGATAAAATCGAACACCAGCAAGAAACGGAAAGTCTCCCTGCTCTTTGACCATCTGGAACCAGAAGAGCTGTCAGAGCATCTCACCTACCTTGAGTTCAAGTCCTTCCGGAGGATATCCGTATGTACCCAAGGGGGCAGGAAAAAAACTTCCCTGGGATTTTTCTGCACATAAGCAGAGAACAGCTTCTCTATCTCCTAACTCTAGAGGCCCTTTCAGTGCTGGCACGCTTGCTCATCAGACTTTGTACAGTCTGGAGAATCAGTATACTCTGAATTCCTGTGTTGCTCCTGCTGCACTTCCCCCTCCATCCTCCAGGCCCACACCACCCTACCACTCATTCAAGTTGACAATACAGTGGGCACACATGCATACCTGAGTGTACACACACACACACACACACACAAACACAAACCTTTTACTCCTGCTAATCGTTAGGCTTCCAGAAATTTTTAAAAATTTCTCTATAAAAAAAAAATAATAATGGAGATGTCCTCTAAGATATGTCCTAGGTTTTGAATGGCTCAGGGAAACCCCAAAATAAAGTTGATGTTACTGGTCTAGCCCAGAATATATCGAAATTCTTGAAGTGGTGCTGACATGGCCCAGCAGTCACCCATGATTCTAAACTATACTGACCCAAATCTTGCTCCTTAAAACTTCGAATGTGATACCAAAGAACACTGGCTCCATATAAGAGAACTTGTCAATATTGTCAGATGCCAACAGACTCTCACTGGCCAATATGCTTTCCTGAGAGCTGATACCTTTACTCAACCCCCAGTCCCACAGAAAGTTAGTCTTTAGCTTTGCTCTAAAAATAAAGACTACCTCGTTGCTGGTTGCATTTCTGAAAATGACCTCTGTTCCTGGATGAGTGGCTGGCGGCCCAGAAGAATGGCTTGAACAAGGTCACACAGCTTATTAGACTGAGCTGGGGCTAGGGTCACATGCCTTCCTCAGTCACCTAGCCCCAACTTACTGAGCCTGATTGTATCTGGAAGGAAACCTGGTTACAGAAAACCGGGTTACAGAGGATATTTCATCTTGTCACCCACAACATGGACATCTGCCCTTTTTTCACAAAGTTGTTTGCCCAGTTAACCAGGAACTCCCCTCACCCCAGCTCCCATTTGGAAGTATGTCTCCAAGCATTAATCTGCATTGTCCCCCCAGTCTCCTCACTGGCACCCCCAGACAGAACTACAAGCCCAGACTAGAAAGCTCCACCTGGGAAGTTTCCATTTGGCAGTACCTTCCTGTCACGGGGAGGACCACTGAAAGGACCCATTTATCACACTGAAAATCTGAACCCTGCTGAGGCCCAGCTGGCAGGGCTGCTCAGTGAGGCCTGCAGGACGTCTGCGTGATGCCAGTGCTCAGATCAAGGGAGGCCGAAGTGAAAAATCAGTAGAACAAGCACTCTGAGCCTGTGCTCCCCTGCAGTTGAGGCAGGGTTCTATTTGCAAAAGAAAATATCAGTTCCAACCTTCATTTCTTTTAAATGGCAAGGCCCCCCAGCATAGAAGACTGGGGGACTTTTTTGCTTTTCCTACACAGTTCTCAACAGTTTTCCCAAACAATAATTTTCCCTCCAGCATGGGATCGGACAGAACTTTCTCCCTGCTGTGAACTGAGTGGCATTTGATATCTTATTTATTATAATACTTTGGGGGGTGGGGTATAAAGATTACCGGGATTCTTTAAAAAAAAAAAAAAAAAAAAACAAGTGAATTCAATATGTTCCCTATAGCGGGAGAGAGGTATACAAATGTATACCCCTGGAATGAGTCATGGGTATTTTCTCAGAACCAGTGAGATTTTTGCTTTATGAGTCTCTGAGGAGTATAGTTTTATACTACTATAGTATCAACTATAGTAAGACTATAGTTTAGTCCTACTTATTGTTTTCTACCCAGTAGTAATCACAGCACAATAAAATAGGGCTTAATTTGTATTTATTTTATTTAGGTTGTGAGTGTTCTCATCAATGTATTACCAGTCAGGCAGAACTGAGGCGTGTATATGAAGTAACAACCCCTTCGAGCAATCTCAGTGACTTAACAAAGCAAAAGTTTATCTTTCACTCACACTAACCTAGCTACAGGGGTCATCAGGAGCCTCTGCTCACCAGTCCCTCAGGGACCCAGATGCGGGAAGCTTCACCTTGACACCAATTTCCACACACTCTGCAGCAGTGGAAAGGCAATACAGCAGATCATTCACTGGCTCTTGTATCTTTCCCCTCCAGAGTCACATCGTTTCCACTGATGTGCTACTAGCTAAACTATGCCACATGATCACACCTGATTTCAAAAGGGAGCTGGAAATAGCTGGGGAGCAGCACCAAAAACTTCCATAGAAACACGTGAATGGGTAGACTACTCTTCCCTCTTGGTTATCCTATTTGAGGATTGTTTGTGACAGGGACACAACAGCTATAATCATTACTTATACGGTGATCTGGGACAGTTCCAGTTCCACATATGCTGTTTCATCATCAACCAGTCAGTGCTATTGTCCAGTTGGGAAACCTTGGTCACAAAATTAGCTAACCAGGTTTTATATATCCAATTCACTTGGCCTCTATTCAAGTTAAAAGGAAATCCAAACAGGTTTGTTTTAGCATACAGTGAATAAGTATCCTATTAGCACCATCTCACATTCATGTAGCTTTGAAAAGTTAAAGTGCTTTCATGTTTGAAGATCATGTTTGATCTTCATAACAATTCCATGTGCTAGATAGGTCAGATTTTATCATCTCATTCTTAAGAAAACAGCTGGGGGAGAGGGTGAGAAGGGAGGGAGAGAAATGGAGAGAGCATATTTGGGGGTTGAAAAAGATAATTTTTGTGATTTTTTTTTTTTTTTTGCCCTTTAGCTGCAGAGCTGAAATTAGTACTGAGATCTTTCTTTTATTCTGTATTCTTTAGAATTTAGAAGTATCAATATCTACCCAAATACAATATTTGGATTAACTGACATGTTGGATAAACTGGTACACATCCACTTATGCGCAATGACTTTTGTGGGTAGAATATGATTTTCTCCCCTAACCATTTTTGTTAGCCAAGTAGAGGACATGTAGGAGAAGGCCAAGAGCTCCTCTGTCCCATAGCAGTTCTGAGCCATCAGCTAAGCAGAGGCGACATGCCCCTCGGATCTCCCACAATACCAGAGCAGCAATCCTGATGCGTTTCTTTTCCCCCCAGTTCTCCGATTATCAGAATTACTTGGTGAACAGCTGCGTGAAGGAGAACCCTACCATGGAGCGGTCCATTGCCCTGTGCAACGGCATCTCCCAGTGGGTGCAGCTGATGGTGCTCAGCCGCCCCACCCCACAGCTCCGAGCTGAAGTCTTCATCAAGTTTATCCAGGTGGCTCAGGTGAGTCATGGAGCAAGAGTTTGGCCTGGGCTGAGGAAAATTATCCCCTCTCCCCGAGGCGAGTCTTTTCCCTCCTGAACCATGGTGGGATTAGTGTGTTTTAAACTGTCCTGAGCTCTAGATATGGCAGCTTTTCTATTTCCCACATAAGGGCAATATGGTGAGGACCATCTTAGGGGTCAGGATACGGTTTTAGATGTTTAGATCTTTAACATTTTTAAGATGCTTATCAGCCTGCATTGTTTCCCAAGTCTGGCCTGCATGGTAAAGAAAAGGGTAATTCCAAGTTTTCCTGGAGCTGAATTTGTCTTAGTTCTTTGAGCCCATGCTATGTTAAATGTCTGGGTTTAATATTTGAGGGACAATGTGTAAACATTTGATAAGAGGAAAACAGTACAGTAAGTCCTCACTTAAGGTCATTAATAGGTTTTGAACTTTAAGCAAAATGACAGATAATGAAACCAACTTACCAGAGGCTAATTGATATAAACAAGTTAGGTTCCTGTGGCAACTTATCAACATAATAATGAAATGACGTTGAAACAATGTTATCTGAGGACCTGCAATGTTATTTGAGGACCACTTAAATTTGAACACGTATTTGAAATTCACCAGAGATTCTAGCTTCTCTATACCAATTACTGACCTATATAGGCACTGGAATTGCACAGGAGAATAAGACAAAGTCCTTGCCCTCAAAAATGTCTGGTTAATTTGGTATGGAGGATATAAAAGATTGTACTTAATGATGCATTTCTCCAGCCCTAGATAGTCCAGACCAGTGGTCCTCAAAGTTTGGTACATGGACCACCTGCTCTGATATTAACTAAAAGTATATTAAAAGCACATCCCTAAGCTCAACTCCAGATCTAGGCAATCAGAATATCTGGGCTTGGGTCCAGAAATCTTTGTGTTAAACAAGTACTTCAGGTGATTCTTAGAAACCACTGATCTAGATGGTGGCCTAAAGAACCACAAAGGGAGGGAAGCCTTGCTAGACTTGAGACCTGCTAGCCTGAAACGAACAGGAAATTACAACATCTGAGCACTAGTCTTTGAACAGTATAAGGAAGACGGGGCACAGAGACAAGAGGCAGCCTCTAAACTCACATATAACTGACAGGTACAGTGACTCTGTTCTCATCTGTTTTGTGTGTCATAGAAGCTCCACCAACTACAGAACTTCAATACACTGATGGCTGTGATAGGTGGGCTATGTCACAGCTCAATCTCCAGGCTCAAAGAGACAAGTTCGCACGTCCCACCTGAAATCAATAAGGTCAGTGTGATTGTCTCCTCTTGGGCTCCTCAGCATCATTCCTAGGACCCACATCATTTCATCCTTGAGGGGCAACCCAGGAAGCATTTGCGAACCACACTATCCTGTCAACCAGGGAAAATATCAAGGAGGCAAACCTCAAGAAAACCCACAGGATGGGGACATCATAGATCTGAGAGTGACTGTAATTCAATCTTGCCTCAGTGTCACTGCTGGTCAGCTGAAACGATGTGCGCCTGTTTCCCATGCTCACATGCCACTGAATATTCACAGTCACCGTCTTTAATACTGATTCCCTTGCTCCAGAATGTTTTCCAGAAAGGAATAGTGTTTCAGTATGCATGTCAAGTGTAGTTATATAGTGACACAGTAAAATCCTAGCTTTCAAAAACGCATCTATTTGACAAACCTGGAGCAGTTACTGCCTGCTGCTACAGTTCCAGCATAGATGCAAGAAAAAAGGGTCCTTGCACTTTCTTTCTGTCTGACTATGGCAGCCAAGAGTGAATGCGGGAATACAGTTAAGGAACATGGAGTTTTTACAACTCAGAAATTACCCTGTAAACAGTTGAACAACCTGTTTTACTCCAAATAGGAATGCAAAATATGAGTTAAGAAAACAAATCAAAAAGAAACCCTAGCTTTCAAGATTCCTTGGAGAATGACATTCTAGATAGTTGAATTTCCCCCAGATAATTGGAAATGAGCTTTTCAGGTGCTGTTTTGTAATAGTGTTTCATTGAGGAATATTTTTCTTCAATATCCTATGCATTTTTCTACATTCTTAGATTTTACAGAATAGACTTTAATCTTTTATAACAGAAGGCTGTTAGAAATATAAGCTACTATGACATACTGAGGATATCAGCGCAACTATGTATGGTGTGGGTTAAATTACAACTGCTCTTTGAGCATTTTCATCTCATTTAAGAGGACCAACCAGCCTTCCCTTCCTAAACTCAAACTCCAATCCTCTCAAGCTGGAACAGAAATCGTCTGCTCAGGGAGAGATGTCTGCGCCTTTTTGTCCCATGTTTTTCCCAGGTGTTTAGCCTCCTTTTGGGAGTTTCTTATTAATCATTCCTGCTCTCACAATACTGGACTCTGAGGATGCTGCCCACCCCCACCTCCTATGGTCTGGTCACTTTATAATTCTCTAATAGCTCTGCTGAGACCAGGCAGATCTGAAGAGATTGCCCATGTCTCAGAGGTGACAGAGGGAAACAGTCACAGAGATTAACATGCCTTTGTGTCTTTTCACTTATTTGGCTTGCTCCTCCTCTTCAACTTGGGGTCCCCCAAAGCAGTGCTTCCTTGTTTGTAGCTGCTTGCCCCTCAGGGTGCTCTATATAGTGAATTAGTCCAGGGTTGAAGCAAGTGTCCCCCAAGTAGTTTTACCTTCTAAGGAAAAAAATATCTCATTTATGCTGTTAGTCTCATCTGTGAGCACCATCCACACTTCAGTCACCTGCATTGTTTGCTAGAGGTGTGTGACAAGAGGGCACCCTTACCAACTCAAAGTGATGGAGAGAGGATAACTAAAACCTCAAGTTCTTCACTGGGGAGAAATGGTACTTCTTAGGCCACAGTTTTATTAAAAGAGTTTCCAGCAGTGTTTAAAATTGTCATTTTGTGTTGTAACATGATTGGCAGACAGTCTTGTTGTCTTTGCTTGTGAAAAAACTGGTCATCGCACGTGGGGAATGAGGTTCTGTGAACTGCTTGCTGACTTGAACCAGGCATATTTGAAAAGAACACCAGATTTGGCTGCTCCTTTTTTGTGCTGGTGAACAGCCTGCCCCTTCCAAGGCCGAGGCATGGGGTGAGCTCTAAGGAAGAGCTCCCTGGGCCCTCTGTCTCATTCTCATGCATATCCTTTGCTAGGAATTGACCTAGTCTGTTCAGTCTTTCTAGTTTAGGGTTTTAGTCAGTGAATGGAATGTCAAATGCTTCCTAAACACAGGCCTGTTTTGAAAACCATTGAGAACCATTGAGATAAGGCCTATATAGCAAAGCATAAAGAATAAGAACATGCAATAGACAACTGAAGTTCCACAATTAAAACACATGCTTTTCCCCATGGCCAGCACATAGCCAGCACTTCTAACGTCACATTTCAAATGTTAAGTAGTACAGTGGCTCTAGAAGCATTCAGAAGACATTAGGGAAAGGAAATGCATAGCTTAGAGACAGTGGCTGGAGGGACACTTACTATTCACCATATACTCTTTACTTTTTATATCAGGGACTTATTTTTTAAAAGAAAAATTTTAGTATAAAATGATAAATATGACCTCATTTAAACTTTTTCAGTCATGTAGCAGAATCAAAGAACAGTGACATTTGACATAGCTGGAGTTTTCATTTGGGAGTCATAATCTGCACCTTTTAGATGAATCAATCCTTGCCGGACAGAATAAAGATGGGGTGAATCATAGTACAGGCTGAGAGTAAACAATGTGGCTATTGCAGGCAATACACTCTGCCTGGAGGATACTTGAGATTGGGTCTCTTCTGTTTTATAGGTCCTGGGTGAGATGACTGAGCTGCTGTCCTCCTGCAGAAACTATGACAACTACCGGCGAGCTTATGGGGAGTGCACCCACTTTAAGATCCCCATCCTGGGGGTGCACCTCAAGGACCTCATCTCCCTATACGAAGCCATGCCCGACTATCTGGAGGACGGGAAGGTGAACGTCCACAAGCTGCTGGCCCTTTACAATCATATCAACGAACTGGTCCAGCTGCAAGAGGTAGCCCCACCCTTGGAAGCCAACAAGGACTTGGTGCACCTGCTGACGGTGAGTCTCATTCAGGAGATAATTACTAAGCACTGTGTACCAGGTGCCAATCTCTGCACCCTACCAAGTATTAGCTCAGTTAATCTTCATAAAAACTCTATGAAGCAAATACTGTATCTCCATTTTGTGGATGGGGATACTGAGGCACAAAGACATAACCTGCAAGAAGACCACACATTATTAAGCAGCTGAGCCTGGATTCAGACCCAGACGGTGGACTCCAGCAGCTCTTAAGCAGTATGCTCTTTGAACTCCTAGAAGTATTTCCTTCTCCCTGCAAAAGCAGCCCCAAGCTTTCTGGAAGGAGCTGACAGCAAATCAGGATACAGGCTTGGTGAGAGATGGAGACAGTGTGTACTCATAAAAAAGGACAAGGCAGTGAGTAACAAAAAGTAAAACAGGTTCATTATTTGGCTCTTACCACAACTGGCTTGGATCTCTGCTCCTGGAAGCACTTAAGCCAAGGGAAGGTGGACACTTGTAGCAGTGCAGGGGGAGACTAGATGACTTCCTTTCAGCCAGACTTGTTCTGTAGTCACGCCAGTTGTGTGACTGGAAACATAACTCTAAGACCCATTTCCTCCTCTGTAAAATCAGAGGGATTAGTGTCTGGGATGACTTCCAATTTCTCTTTCACTTCTAAAATTATACAATTTTTAATCTTCTTTTGCAGAATGGAATAACTTTTATAGCCTCTTTCTACATCAGAGAATGATTCTGATAGAGCCTCAGGCTTTACCTCCAGCTGGTGTCTAATCCTAGACCTTTTGGTAATTAGTCAGGTGACCTTGGCAGGTCTCAGCCTTAGACATCATCACCTGTGGAAAGATGTACAAAACCTTAACTTTTGAGAATCAAAAATCCCGTGATGAAAGCTGTGAACATTCTTCCCAGAAAAATATGCATAATCCATATATGTAAAAATACGCATGTTTTTGCATTCTGAACCTCCTGAAGCCTATTCATAGATTCTTGGTTACGGTCTAAGACCTTTCTCCTCTAAAATTGTATAGTTCTAAAATATATGAAACTCATTAACTCTTAATATCATTTAATACCTATTATTTAAGCTTGGTTCTGTTGCTAGAATCAAATTTTAATAGTAGCAGGCCATGCAAACTATCCTTTCAGATCATCTGTCTGCTGTGGGAGAGAACAAGTAAAGTGCAGACTACCTGAGCAGATAGGGCCTAAGTTCCATATAAAGGCTAAAGGCTTAAATATTATAGTTTAAATGAGGGCATCTTCAGACTTCTCCAAAATTTAAAAACATTTTAAAAGAACTAATGCTTGAGCTATTACAACAGTAAGTGTTACACCCTCCAAACTTTGTGAATTTTAAAAACAAACTACTAAGCACCTAGAAGACAAAACCACTGGAGAGAAAGAACTAAGGAAGAAAGAGATCAGCCCTGGGCAAGGCAGACAGCATTCTAGCAATTAACCCTGTTCTACTTTGATCTGCAGTTATCTTTAGATCTCTACTACACTGAGGATGAAATCTATGAGCTTTCCTATGCCCGGGAACCAAGGAACCACAAAGCCCCAGTAAGTCTGTCATATTAAGACTCCTGCAGGTAACAGGCGCTTTACAAGCCACTCATCTGAAGGAACTTTTAATTCAGTTTAATAAGCATACTATGTTTCTACTATATGCCCAACTTTGTTCTAGAAGTAAAGCTTCAACTTATGTATGAGAAATAGTTCCAGACCATAAAGAGCCTGCGGGTGAAGGGATAAGAATGATGTGTGAATGGTAAATTACTAAATGCCATAAGCATCAGAATGAGTAGTGGAATCAGTCAGTGGTTTACAAATTAGAGAAGGGAAACAGTATCATGAGCTGGAGTGACATCTCCCTCCTATTTTTTATGAAGTGTCCCCACATTGTTGTTTTCTTCTGTGATTTGTTGATGATGATGAGAGCAATATGCATATTGTTGGAAGCTAAACTTCAGAAGATTTCCAGCTTAGTGGGGGAGATAAGCCCCATCATGCTGTAGTCATCGGGGTCAGAAAGAGCAATCTTCTGAGTCTCTTGACCCTTTGTGCAGAGAAGTCCTCAAATAGCACACAGTTGGCACTGCATAGCAGGAGCTACACAGGTTATCTGGCCCTGCCTCTCCTACTGGCAGGTTTAATCGTTTCAGTCTTCTGAAGGACCAGTAATCCCCAGTATCCTGGGAAGCTTCTCAGACTCAAAACAAGTGGTATTCAAGGGGAGAGAACTGCCCCCACAGAAGAAATTCAGTTGACCTGTCAGGTGGCTAAATTTCATTGTTTCTATAAGGAAGATCAAGTTCTAGCTTCCAACTGTAATGAAAGATGTTCACTGAAAATATCTGGTAGGTTTTCAAGTATTTCAGTGGAAAGAGTGCCTTCTCCCATTTTTAGAAGAGATTTTAATTTGGACCAAGTCAAATATTTGAGAGTATATTTCATTCCAGCTTGTCTAGGCCTCAGATTTATTTCTTGTCTTCCTGCCTTTTATCTATTTCTCACTTTATCCACATCTCTACTAAATAGTAAGTAGAGAACAGAGAAGAAAGTTAAGTAATTCACTTTACTTTGTTGATAGCTTTGACAAAAAGTTTAATGGAGAGGAAATTAAAACTCAAGTTAAGAATTTTAAATTATCTGTAGATGGAAATAATGTATGTGAGGAGTATTTTATAAACTGTAAAGCGAAATACTTGTGTTAGCCAAGATTACTGTTCTAAATTCAGTGACATGTGGGCTCTCTGCTCCTTGCCACATAGCATTTGGCGGGGGGTGGAGGAAGGTTGCAACTGTCAGGTAATGAGAAAGGAAAGAGCTGTAGACTATTATAGTCATGGGGATGTCTCTGATTATTTCATTTTAGCCACTAACACCTTCAAAGCCACCAGTAGTAGTGGACTGGGCCTCTGGAATATCTCCCAAACCTGACCCAAAGACTATAAGCAAACATGTCCAGAGGATGGTGGATGTAAGTACAGCTGTGTTTCAGCAGACGAAAGCAAGGCACTGCCTGGCTTAGTTTTGGATATTGCGGGGGGCAGTGGTAGAAACATAAGGTGAGAGACTTGAAACTTGTTCCTACTGAACACAGGGAACCACTTCTCGTATTGTGGCTGCAGAACAGAAGTTATATTTTGCCAGCACACTTTGGCCTCGTATGGAGGAAGGTATGCCTCCTCTTAAAGACCTAGCAGGAAAGTATATATTTAAAGGGCAGAGAAGTGCTAGAAAAGGTTTGAGTATAAGTAAAGGTAATAAAGAGAATCTAAAACTGAAAAATTTGGGCACTGCTTCAGAGGGAAGGTGTAATCTAAGCTGAGCAATGAAAGGGCAAAGTAGAACAGCCCTCTGTGCAACAATCAAGGAGTCCACCAGCCAGGGTATGGCATAATTGATATGCTAATGGGTCAAAAACTCCTGGCCACCCTCCAAATTCCAGTACTAGCAAAGATCTGGGATGTGACCCATGTACCTTTGCAGCAGCTTAAGGAACACATTTCCTTGTTCCTCTCATCAGGCTGAGGAGAGGCTTTTATCAGCCACTCCAGCCCCTTTGGCATTTGGCCAAAGGGAGAAATGACTGGTTTCTCTTTGATAATCAGAGAAACTCCTTTTTTCACAGTCTGTCTTCAAGAACTATGATCATGACCAAGATGGATACATTTCTCAGGAAGAGTTTGAAAAGATTGCTGCAAGTTTTCCATTTTCTTTCTGTGTGATGGACAAAGACAGGTGAGGGTCTATGTATAGGAATATGTGGTCATGAGACCTTTGGAAAGAACAGTTTATGGGTGTGTCACTAAAAGAATCTATAAACTCGGATGTGTTGTTGCTGTGATAGATCGTAAATGACTATTCGAGCTAAGAAACTGAGGCTAAGAGAGCAATCATCAAATAAATGCCTGTCTGACTTTGGTTTGGACCACAATAGACCAAGAAACCAGTTTAGGAATAGTCAACTATAAATTTTAAGAAGTTTAGTTTTCCTTCTTGTTTTGTCCTTACAGATTGAGAAACTAGTATTAATAATTTGCATATTTACTTTTTGCAACGTTATATAAGTTTTAATCTTTGTCCTCTATATAAAACTAAATGTATGATTGGTAAATTCCAGTTATGTATTATGTGCTGTCTGAAGTCAGAAACTGGAGCATAAGCTATTTCTATACACACAATTTCCATTATTTTTCAAGTCCTGTAGATAGCAGTTAGTTAAGAAAACCTACTTTAGCTAAAGAACAACTCCATAAAAATGAGTAATCCCTTCTCACCTATTACATCCTATTCTTGTACACTTACTAAGAGGAAGGCTCACGTAGGTAACTGTCAGTTAATACTATACTACCACTGAAGGATAAAAAAGAAAGGTGAGTTTCTAAGGCTAGAGGCTACCCTTGCTTGCCCCCTCACATCCTTGTCTATGTCATTTGCTGCCAGGGAAGGCCTTATCAGCAGGGACGAGATCACAGCCTACTTCATGAGAGCCAGCTCAATCTACTCTAAGCTCGGCCTGGGCTTTCCTCACAACTTTCAAGAGACAACCTACCTGAAGCCCACTTTCTGTGACAACTGTGCTGGATTTGTAAGTTCTTTGAGTGCTTCATGGTTGAACTTGGGGAAGGGTACAAAATATTAAATGATTAAGCCAGGCACAGACCTCACAATCCTCATCAGTTTATCCCAGCTTAGAGCCTAAGCAAACACGTAAAATAACGTAGTCCGCAAATGCATGATTTTTACTTGCATTCATCCTTTCCCATTCCTTCCTGATTTATTTTTCCCTCTGGTGCATTGAGGCCTTAGATAAATGGTAAAGAAATGTTGAATTTGGGATATACTTTTTGAGTCTTATATTCATATGCTGTTCCAAATGTTAGAAAAGGGAAATGAGACATCCTCACCCCTTCCCACTTCAAAAGGTACTGTCTTTAAGAAGTCTTCTGGGCTCTGTCCCACCCCTGACCCCAGCTATCTAGATATTTGTTTAGTTTGGAGTCCCTGAGAAGCCTATTTGTCCTATGATGCATCCACTTCAGGCCTGGCTCATAAATCCACTATAATGAGCTTCTCAAGAACGTCTGACTCTTATCCGCACAAAATTTTCCTGTTTTCAATTTAAGGTCAGGAGGGACATGTGAGAGAAAAATGAGGTTTCCCTCCCACTTGAGGTATAAAGTAGAACGAGGAAAAATCAAGAATAAATGTCAGTGCCTAGCCTCCTACCAGACATATGAATGATGTGTGGTGCATTCTGTCTTGTTTGTCTCATAGCTCTGGGGAGTGATCAAACAAGGATATCGATGTAAAGGTAAGGCTCAACTTGGTCAACTGCATTGTTTTCCCTTGTCTTAGGGACTCTTCTATAAAGCGCAGTTTACCCATAGTAGTTGTCCATTCATTCCACAGCTTCTCGGCACAGCCTCATCCCCAAACTTGCTTCCCTAGACTACCTCCTAAGACGGACTGCCACCACAAAGTATAGAGAGGAGTGCCTGAGTGACCAGTTATGCAGCTTCCCCTTACAAGATCCTCTCTCTGCCTTGTTTGCCCTAGAAATAGGGATGGCTGGTAGATTATGCTCTAATGGTCATGGAAATGTGGATCGCGAATGAAAGGTACAGAATCCCTTTGGGAAAAGAAGTGATTAACCAAAGGCCCTTGTCAGCTTCCCTTTTATCAGTAGATACCTCCTTGTGACTAGAAAAGTTCAAGAGTAAAAAAAAGGAGGCCTTTTACTCTAAGGGAAAAATAATATGGCCTAACAGCTGGAAGCTCCAGAGGGTCTCCTTTGAGTAGGCACTATGCATGAGATAACCAAGACGCCACCTCTTCCCAAGGTGCCACTTCCACTTCAGAGACTCATGATAAGGGTAACAAGACTGAGAGGTCCAGGGGCTGACCAAGTGAAAATGCTAAGTTCATTAGGAATGTTGGGTATCCTAGTCCCAAAAGATGGGACAAGCATGTGTGACAAAAGAATACTGCATAAATGTGGTTTTGAGACCCCGGAAGAAAGTGAAAGACTTCCTGACTAGGGTGTCTTTTCCACAGACTGTGGGATGAACTGCCACAAACAATGCAAAGATCTGGTTGTGTTTGAGTGCAAGAAGCGAGCCAAGAACTCAGCAGCTCCCACAGAGAACAGCACCTCTGTGGGGCCAACTCCTAACCTTTGCTCACTGGGAGCCAAAGATCTGCTCCACGGTAAGTAGGCGCTGGAACTTTCCTCTTGTAAAGTGAAATGGAAAGGATAAAGTTTCCAGGGAAGAAAGATTACCTTTGTCCTTCCCTTTCTTAATAGACATCACCAGCACAGATACCACTGTGGAAGACATGCCTGTATATTATGCAGCCTATATTTTAAGAGTTATACATCACCTTTGGGCAACACAATTCTGTCATTTAAAATGTAAATTTTCATGGAAGAAAAGTGGCAGAGAACAACATAAAGGTGTGGGGCTTCAGTGTGAAGCCTGGAAAGGAGCTTGTACCTTTTTAAACTTACCTACTTTTCCTTTCTTAAAATGTACAACTCTCCTGACTTTTATAACACTGTGGTCTCCTGGAACTTTTCCTGCCATTTTAAGGACTCCTTTTCTGTTGCTTTTTTATTTGCTATTCTTTTTGCTCCTAAAAAGATAGAATGTGTAAGAATCTATCCCAACCTTTCTGTATGTCTAGGAATTTGACCTAAATAATAGAAGTGTTTATAATTTCGGCTGGTAAAAGGAGCATACTGCTACAGAAAAGTTGGAAAATAGAGCTCCAAAAATATCACCCACGATATTCCTCCAAAAAAGACAGTGTAATTATAAGTTTGAGATTTAGGTAAACACCTAATGTTTAATTATGTTCCCCTAGGAAAAAATTAAACTAGGATCTTTGTAAGCTTTCTCATATCAAAACTGCCAATTCAGATTACAAGTGCTAATTAGAGAACTTTTGTTCATGTCCAGAAGTCATTTTGACTACACCAGGCCACTGTCTTGGCTAGAAAGTTTAGTAATGACTAACGACCTATATAAAACATTTTAATAAAATTGCACAACACAAAATTACTGCTGAATCTTAGCAGTAAACGTAGATCTAAAATATATCCACTGCTATTATTTTTCCAGGCACTTAATCCTTTTGGTTAATATCTAGGCTGGGCAGGGGTGTTGGTTCAAAGAATGACTCCTCTTTCAATCAGTATCAAACCAAGGAAATACATTTTGATTACCTGCACACAGTTAGAAATGCCCTCTCACAGTTAAGCTGTGTCCACTGTACAAAAGGGAAAATAGGTGCCATAGCAAAGTCCTACCAGCTGTTGAAGGCCACCTGTTTCAGGACCAAAACCTGAGTGCTGACAGCTCCCAAATCCCAGGGTGCACTGAAGGTATTTATAAGGCATGTCTGTCTATATAATGACCCTGCTCTAATTTATGAAACTTTATAGCATTGATGCAGGGGCTTCAATTTTTCTGCAGAAATAAAAATCCTCTAGAAAACCTTTGTGCAAATAGAAAAAGATGCCCTTCTCCCGGGGAGGACGCAGCCTGACACTAGGCTGCCCCTTTCACTCTCCAAATTGGGTGCCTGAAAATGAGTCCATTTTAGACCTTTGGAATTCCTGTAACAATAAGAAAGATCTCATTTGAAACTAATGTGTCAATCTTGAGTCTCTGCTTTTCTAGAGTACTAATATGTCATGTATCTTCCCGCAGCACCCGAGGAAGGATCTTTTACATTCCCTAACGAGGAGGCTGTAGAACAAAGTGAGGAAAGTAAGGATCGGACCATCATGCTCATGGGTGTGTCCTCACAAAAGATTTCTGTTCGGCTGAAGAGGACTGTCGCCCACAAGGCCACCCAGACCGAATTACTGTCTTGGATTGGCAGTGAGGGCCCTTCTGGTCCTTTCACATTGTATTCCCCAAGGAAGACAGCCCAGGACACTCTGTATGTGCTTCCCAGTCCCACATCTCCATGCCCCAGCCCAGTATTGGTCAGAAAGCGGGCTTTTGTCAAGTGGGAGAATAAAGACTCCCTCATAAAATCAAAGGAGGACCTCCGTCACCTCAGACTCCCAACTTACCAAGAGCTGGAAAAGGTACCTTTTTTTTTTCAGACTTTCTGAGAGAAGTGGGGCTAAACCAGGGGAGGGTATGTGAACTGAATAGTCAGACCAGGTCGATTATTAGCAGGATAAAGGATGGAAAAAAAGGATTCTGGCTTTCTCTCAAAGAAACCAATGGGGGCCCTGGTTCACATTACATGAGTAGAACAAGATATACAGGGCTCCTTATTACCATAAAGGTACCATTTTAAAGTGTTGGTGCCAGGGCCAAAAGCACTGTTCACAATAGGCTCCTTGAGAAAAACCAGTTTCTACTCATCAGTTTTACTGTGCTGACACCACATCCTTTTTCTAGATGGAACTTCAAATAAACTTGCCTAAATCCTTCTTTCTTAGAGGTCTTTGTTAATTTAGTCATCAGAATTATGTTTGGAGACATTCATGGTTGCCTAGGTATATTCTTAAGAGGAAGGTAGGTGATCTTTTTGCTACCAAGAAAAAAAAAAGTATATTATACCTCACCAAAGGAAAAAGCCTCCGTTTTAATATGAGGGAAATCTTTTCTAACAACATCTCAGGTAGAAAGAATAGCTAAATCTATAGTAGCTGGCCAATGCACAGTTGAATATAATTATAAAATGGTAACAACTGTTGATATTGGGAGCTGCTTTTTTGTTAGGCTCACAATATCTAATAAGGTACCTAATGGAGGCAAAATAGGAGTTTGGGAATATGGTGGCCAAAGGTTTGAGAGGAAGAGATAAAACAGCAGTCAGTTGTTCAAACACTGAATTCTGTGGAGTCAATTAACTAATGTACTTCTTTTTGTTTAAGAGTACAAAACTCGAGTTGAGCTGACTTAGACTTCTTATGGGGACAGTAGTTTCTTACCAATAACAGGCAAGCAAGGATATATCAGATCCAACATTATCATTTGCTTTATTAAAGGGGAGGAATGACTATCTGCCTTGTTTCAAAACATCCAGGTTGACAATGTGTTTTTAGAGACCTATCAGTATAAATGTAAAACCAATATTCACCTACGTAGAATTCCTTTAGTAATTCTACACAGTGAAACTGTACAAGAAGGTCTCAAGATTTCCTACCTTGTTCTCAATGTTGTACCCTCCCTGTCAGACTCCCAGGAATTGAGTTAGATATACATGAAGAAACCCTTAGTTTGGTACCTGGAACAAAGAATATAATATTAGGAGGAACATAGAGAAAAAGAACAGATTTTCTGGATGAAAAGTACTCTCTTGCTCAGAGTATTTTTAAGACATGCTTTAAGACTAAAGTCAATCAGATGGCAAAATGTGGGTTACACAAAGCCCTCTCTTTTTAGGGGTAGAAATTGCCAAGAACAACTTTTAAGAAAAATGAAAGAAATTTTGAAGAGTGAACTCAATAGAGAGAAAAGAACTTTGGCATTGAGGACAAAGATTGGCATTTCTAGTCCCAGATATTTCTTACATTAGCTGTTAAACTCTATGACCTGTTTGGTGCTCTGTAAAATACAGGGCTGGGTTTCCATGCCCTCCCTGCTGTTTGCTTCAGATCTTGACATTTTACATGCACATGAAAAGGTACCATGTAGTTGGCAACAATGACTTCTTGCTGCAAGAAGGTGGTAGAAAGATTTCAGATGCGTTAGGTCCAAAATAATTCCCACCCAGTAATACCAGAGCTCCTAAAGCCTCTCACCATCTTCCCAGTTGCCTCTACTTTTATCCTTGTCATAGAAACCTAGGGAAAACACTATTACATTTTAAAAGAACAAGTCTCACTTTACAGTTAACTAAAATGCTTACAATGACTTGTCTATCTGTAATTCAATAGCCCCACTCACAGCTCACCATGTACTTTGTACTCTAACAAAAAGAAGTACATTGGTTATTGACAATACAGAATAGAGTATTTGGACACCTGCTGTTGTCCTATCTCCTACTTTCCGACAATACTCTAGCAGAGGTGAAAAGTAAAGTCAGAATTAGAAAACTGTAACTATTAGATTGGTGTTAACCAGTTAATTTATAAAGGCTTAAAAAGTATTACAAAGTGTAATCATTGTAAATATATATGCAACCATCACTGCAGCAATGAAATATATTAAGCAAATACTAACATCGAAAGGGAGAAATAGACAATACAACAATAGGGGGTTTCATTACCCCACTGTCAGCAATGTATAGATTATCCAGACAGAAAATTAACAATGAAATGTTGGAATTAAACCACACTCTAGAATAAATTGATTTAGCAGCCACACGGAGAAAATTCCATCTAAGAGCAACAGAACACATACTCTTCTTTAGTGCACACGGAACATTTTCCAGAATAGAGCATATAAGGCACAAAACAAGTCTCAGAAAATTTAAAGACTGAAATCACACCAAACTATCTTTCCTGACCACAATGGTATAAAACTAGAAATCAACAAAAGAAAAGCTGGAAAACCTACAAATATATGGAAACTAAACAACATAATTCTGAACAACCAATGGGTCAACGAAATCAAAATGGAAATAATCTCAAGACAAATGAAAAAGGAAATACAACATATCGAAACTTACGGGCTATAGTTCTAAGAATAAAGTTTATAGCAACAGTGCATATCTTAAGAATTAGAATGATCTCAGATAACCTAACTGTACACCTCAAGGGACTAATAACAAATTAAGCCCAAAGTTAGTAGAGAGTAGGAAATCATAAAGATCAGAGCAGGAAAAAAATGGAATAGAGACAAGAAAAATAAAGACTCAACAAAACTAAAAGCTGGTTCTTCAAAAAAGAAAATTGACAAGCCTTTAGCCAGACTAAAAACTCAAATAAAATTAGAAATGCAAAAGGAGACAATACAACTGTTACTACACAAATACATAAAACCCGTAAGAGACTATTATGAACAATTATGTGTCAACAAATTAGATAACCTAAAAGAAATGGATAAATTTCTAGAAATACACAACCTACCCAGACAGAATCAGGAAGAAACAGAAATCTGAATAGACTAATAACAAGAGATTGAATTGATAATGAAAAACCTCCCAACATAGAAAACCCCCAGATCAAGATGGCTTCACTAGCAAATTCTACCAAACATTCAAAGAATTAACACCAGTCCTTCTAAAACTTTCAAAACCTGAGAAGGAAAACTTCCAAACTCATCCTATGAGGGCAGCATTACCCAGATACCAAAGCCAGATAAGGATGCCACAAGAAAACTACAGACCAATATCACTTACAAATATAGATATTAAAATTCTCAAAATATTAGTAAACCTAATTCAAAAACATATAAAAAGGGTTCTACACCATGACTAAGTGGAATTTATCCCTGGGATGCAAGCATGGTTTGACATATGCAAATCAGTAAATGTATTACATCACATTAAAATGAAAAGTAAAAATCGTGATCTCAATAAATGAAGAAAATGCATTCGACAAAATACAACATCCCTTCATGATTAAAAAAAAAAAAAACTCAGCAGATTGGGTAGAGAAGGAACATACCTCAACATCAGGGCCATATATAACGAACCCACAGCTAACATTACACTTGATAAAAATTTGAAGCTCTTCTAAAATCAGAAATAGACAAGGATGCCTATTCATAACACTCTTATTCAATATAATACTGGAAGTTTTAGCTAGAGCGATTAGGCAAAAAAAAAAAAAAAAGTCATCCAAAATGGTAAAGAAGTAAAACTATTATTAAATGCAGATGAGTTTGTATATAGAAAAATCCCAAAGACTCAACCAAAAAACTGTTGGAAGTAAAGTTGCAGGATATAAAATCAATATATAGAAATCTATAGAAATCAGCTGCATTTCTATACACTAAGGATGAAACATCTGAAAAAGAAAACTATCCCATTTACAACAGCATCAAAAACAATACTTGGAATAAATTAACCAAGGAAGTGAAAGATCTATACAATGAAAATGACAAGACTTTGCTGAAAGAAACTGAACACATGAACAAATGGAAAGACACCTGTGTTCATGGATTAGAAGAATTAATATCATTAAAAGGTCCACGCTACCCAAAGCAATCCCCATCAAGATACCAGTGGCACTCTTCACAAAAATGGAAACAATCCTAAAAATTGTATGGAGCCACAAAGACCCTTAATAACCAAAGAATCCTGATAAAAAAGAACAAAGATAGAGGTATCACACCTCCTGATTCCAAACTATACTACAAAGCTACAGTAATAAAAATAGTATAGTCCTGGCACAAAAATATAGACCAATGAAAGAGAAAAAATAGTCCAGAATTAAACCCTTGCTTACACAGTCAGCTAATATTCGATAAGGGAGGCAAGACCGCCCAATGAGGAAAATATCCTCCCTTCAACAAATGTTGGGCAAATTGGAAAAACACAGAACAATGAAACTGGACACCTTACACCACTCACAAAAATTAACTCACTATGGATCAAAGACTTAAACATAAGACCTGATACTATAAAACTCTTGGAAGAAAATGTAGAGAAGAAGATCCTCGATGCTGGTCTTGGTGATGATTTTTTGGATATGACACCAAAAACACAAACAACAAAAGTAGAAGTCAACAAATGAGACTATATCAAACTTAAAAGCTTTTACACAGCAAAAGAAACAATTAACAAAGGCAACCTAGAGAATGGGAGAAAATTTTTACAAACCATGTAACAGATAAGGGGTTAATATCCAAAATATATAAATAACTCATACAACTCAATAACAAAAAAAAATCCAATTTTAAAATGGGCAGAACTTAATAGACATTTTTCCAAAGACACACAGATAGCCAAGAGGTACATGAAAAGATGCTCAACATCACTAATCATCAGGGAAATGCAAATCAAAACCACAATGAAACACCACTTATTAGAATGGCTATCATCAAAAAGACAAGCGAAAGAAGTACTGATGAGGATGTGGAGAAAAGGAAACCCTTGTGTACTGTTGGTGGGAATGTAAATTGGTACACCCACTGTGGAAAACACTATGGAAGGTCCTCAAAAAATTTAAAATAGAAATACCATATGATCCAGCAATTTAACGTCTGGGTATTTATCGGAAGAAAACAAAAACACTAATTCAAAAACAAATGCACTACTATGTTCACTGCAGCATTATTTACAATAACCAAGATTCAGAATAACCTAAGGGTCCACTGACTTGATAAATGAAGAAAATGTGGCATGGAATATTATTCGGCCATAAAAAAGAATGAAATCTTGCCATTTGTAACAACATAGATGGACCCTGAGCACATTATGCTAAGTGAGATAAATCAGAGAAAAACAAATACTGTATTTTATCACATATGTAAAATTTTCCAAACTTGTAAAAAGAGAGTAAAACGGTGGTTACCAGGTGATGGGGGTTGGAGGACAGGACAGATGTTTAGGGTACAAACGAAGAACAAGTGGTAAATAAGCCCTAGAAATGCACAGTGCAATGAGTATAGACAACAATGTTGTATTAAAGTCATCATATTTGCTAAGAGACTAGAACTTAATTATTCCAGCTAAAAAGGATGATTACATAACATGACAGAGGTGTTAGTTATAGCTACAATAGCAACCATATTACAATATATAAGTATCAAATTAACATGTTGTACACTTTTAATTTACACAATGTGTCAAATATATTTCAATTGAAAAAAAGACTGGAAACCAACTGCTGCTTTATAATTAAATCACTGAAAATTAGATAACTAGATCTCAGTTTAGAGTGAAGAATAAAATTCCTATCTTTATCAAGAGTCCATTAGTTTTCGGTGATTTGGGGAGGAGGATTTTAAATGAACTGTAATATCTCATATTACAGTATGCTGAGACACTGCTTTCATACCTTAAACCTGAACACAGACTCTGTTTCTGCCAAGTTTAGGTCTCCTACTTCACAACATCCAAAGGTTTTGTCATTAGTCACCTATCGCTCAGGAATGGTTTATTCTGCCTCTTAGCCACTCACATCTTTGATATGAGTAACGAAAACTAATTGCTGTTTGCACCTGATCATTTGATATTTAACTTGTTATTTCCTATTCAGGGCAAAATACCTGTTTTGAAAATAGTTTTTAATTCTCAGCCACAGTGAATAAGAGATGCCAATCAACTGTAGTACTCCTCATACTGTAACTGATTTTACTATTCATTGTTGCTTTATTAACTTACCTCATTTTCCTTTCCCTTTAGGAAATAAATACCCTGAAAGCAGATAATGATGCTCTAAAGACTCAACTGAAACATGCACAGAAGAAGATAGAAAGCCTCCAGCTTGCAAAAAGCAATCATGTCTTAGCTCAAATGGAACAGGGTGACTGTTCTTAGCCCAAACACTCAAGGAGCACAATCTGTAGATAAGTGTTATCAGAGATCTTTCCTAAACTGATTAACACAAAGACCCAGGGAACCTTAGACTGACCAGCTTTGAAAAGGGTATTTTAAAAAAGAAAATCTCATTACCATTTTTTTAATCTAAAAGAATCCTACAGTGTGGTACTGTTTTCTCTTCCAGTCAGTTGAAACAAAGGGGAAAAAAACTGAAGAATGTAAAAGTTTTGCCATTAATACCACAGACTTTTCCTCCCTTAAGACTAATAGCAAAAGCATGATTTAAAAAAAAAAAAAAAAAAACATGACTAGTTAGCTTCTCCTATGTGGCCTGCTTCTTCCTTAGAACTAAAATCCCTGGAAAATGAATTTGCTTCCTTCCCCAGGGTTTTCTGTGAACTGAGAGATTTACTTTGTTCCATCCAAAGATTGCTTATAATATTAAAATATTGGTATTTTAATATTCCAAAAGTAGATTCACTTGTTTATATTCCAGTATTCTTTATGAATCTGGTTCCCACTTCACTACCTCATAACTAATCAGTTAGCCTTTTCCCCATCCTTCCTCACTACACTCACACACACATGATATCTACCTAGAAGTGAACTTCTAGAGAACACAAATTTTTGCAGGTGGGCTTATTAAACAACATGACATTATCTAACTGCAGATCAACTCATAGTTTTAGTCTCACAATCATAATAAAGTAGCCAAATTAAATACCTGAAAATATGGTTATTACCATCTCAGACATGACTGGCTAAAGTAAATAATACAAAAAATGTTTGTCCTCATATAATCTATAGTGGATAGAATTGAGACTTTGTGGCTGTTTTTTTAAAGTCTGTTTAGTTTTACATGTACCATCTTTACCCTTTTTTGTGGAAAAACTGTTTTTGAGCTGAATTTGTGCTTATACTATCTATTAATATTATTTAGAAATAAGCTAATTGGATTACGACCTTCAATAACAGCTGACAAGCATGTACATATGTATATATACAATATCAGGCATGCATGTGACTTGGAATTTTGTTTCCTCCATAAAATGTGGAAGTGAATTAAACAACTTTTAGTTATTTACACAAATTCACAAATATAAAGTTCAGTTTGTTATAAGATGAAGAACTTGATCACAATGTAAACTGCAGTATTTGGCAAAAATCACAAGTAAGAGTTCTGTAAGTTATCTATTAGTGAAGGTTAATGATAAATGGGCTCATTTCGTTGTCTGGGCAACTGTTCACAAATTTGTCAGCCTCTTTATTTCTCTAAAAAAAATTCATATGGTCATTTTCTTTTTGAGTGGAACTTACCTTCCATGCTTGGAAAGCCTGGTACTAAACCGACTTGAAATTCATGAGTTGACCAACTGCCAAGAATATAATCTCAATAATTAGAAGTTCCAAACCTAAAGCCAACACCACCAAGTCTTAATCAGAACACAAAGTACATATATACAGGGTAGCTTCCTTAGAGGATTCAGACCATTAAGAAGCTTCTTTGATGAAAGGCCAGCTCCTATTTGTGTACCTCCTTGTACTGAGCTTTAGGGACAAAGCTAGTGATTTGCTTTCGATTAGTGTTTTAAAGAATCATTTCACAAATTTACCCATTTCTAAATCCAAACTCAAAAATCCTACAGCAGAGCTGCTTAGGTCTACCACTTGGTATATAAACTTACAGAAGCACTCTGCTACTTACCTTATATGGAATGACATGAGTTTATGATAATATTTAAAATTCATATTCTTCACTATTATTTTCCTCTGATATAGACCAAAGACAGTACAGCTCAGTTTCTTTAAACAGTCATGTAACACAAATTTTTTCATTCTTCTTACCTGCTATCCAAAATACAGATTCCAGGTTAGTTTTGTGCGAAAAATCTGTAACTTATTGGAATTCAAAAGATCACAGTCCCCTTAGTCAAATTAACAAGGATAGAGGGTCTCAAACATTCCAGAATTTATCACTGAAATGGACAGGAACGAGTAGCTTCATCACAGGTTTTTACAGTCCAGCAAAGGCCAAGAAGTATAGTATGTAAATTAATATTATTTGTACTGAGCTACATGGGATTAGTGGACTGTTCCAGAAATAACTTGGAACAAAGTTTTCATTTGCCAAGCCTAGGATACAAATTTTTGTGTCTTGTACTGACTTGAAATAAGTTTGAGCATATGTTTATCTGCCAAAACAAGTACAATTTTGTTTTGTTAAGAGCATTGTCACTTCTCATTTTCTTTGGTAACTAACTTGCCTTTTTACTATATGTGAATTTCTGTCTAAAGATATATTATGTAAAAGAACTATAAGGAAAAACAAAATGTATAGAATGTAAAGATTTTTTATACCTAATGTAAATTTTCTTTGTGTAATATTTATATGATAAAAGACATTAGGACTCCTATAACACAGATGTCTTGTCTTCTAGTTCACAAATATGTAGAAACTTCACCTGAATTTTTACCATAATCCACAGCTATGACCACTCCCCTATCCTATTAACCAAACAGTTTTCCTGGAAGGAAAAGCAAAGCAATTATTCAGTATAAGTTTTATACATCTTTTTATAACATGAAGTAACCTTGTCCCATCTTATTACATAATGACTTACAGTGATCCCAAATATTAAGTCTATAAATATTTAACACTGAAGGAGACAAATATGAAGTTGTCATTTCTCTGTGGCTTTCATCTTTAATTACGCAGTTCTATCTAAGAAAACTAGCAAGAAGAGAAGAGAAACTTTGAAACTGTGGGTGAAATTGGTAGAGGATGGTTCAACCCAGTGTACAGTCCATCCAGAGCAATTCATTTGTGCTCATGATTATTTAGTGATTAGAGATAGCCATGATTTTCCCTTAATTTCCCAGCCAACTTTTGTTTAACCAAACCAATGAAGGGAGAAAAATTCCAATCATGTTTCACTGTGAAATTTATCTTCACATATTTGGATGTGGGTTTATCATTTTGGCCATTCATAATACTTCATACAAAATAATGAAGTCACACTGACAACCTAAAGAAGAGATTAAATTGGCTGTCCCCCTCCAGCGCTGATTCTCATCCCAAATATCTCTAACCTGTGCTCTTTACAAGGTATAGATGGTATCATTGATCAGAACATTCTCTGGTCACAAATCTTATTTGAGTTATTATACCTTCTTTTGACACGAATATAAGTAACTAAATGTTTTTGTTTAAAATGCTTTTTTCCTGTTTAGTGAGGCAAGGTCTCTCCGATCTGCAGAACACAAGGGAATAAGTTCAAAGAAAACACCTGATGCCCTCTTTTGCTTATGTATAATGGTGTAGTGGTTATGTATGGATAGGACTTATGTTCTTTATATGGTCCAGATGTGAGGTTACTTTCTTTAATCCAGAAACTCCCAATAAAGACCTATCTATAGATGTTATTAGATACCGCAGGCTAGACCAAGGCAAGAAAAAGAAAAAAGGGGAGGGACAACAAGGTAATAGGAAAAAGTGAAAATGAGAACCAGGTAAGAAAGAATGAAGAGAGCACAAAAAAACTTGTTGGACTTTAGGAAGCAGTGAAGTGCTATTCATCACACACTACATTTGTATTGCACTCAATTTATAAAACATTTTCACATTATGGCCTTTCACGTTGAGGCCCCAGATTGCCTTATTGCTAATCTAGATATTGCTCAGCACATTCTTATACAAATGAATTTTTTACTAAAGATTATCATGAAAATCCTAGCTTACGGGAAAGAATAAGACATTAAAGTCTAGACCACTCAGCTTTTCATTCAAGCGACATTCATAGGAATGTGATAATAAGGTGTGGTTCCAGCTCCAACATGATTCAAGGAGCAAGTGCTAAACTTGGATAAGATTTACAGTGCCTCCAGTGGATAATCGAACAGCACTTCAATGAAGGTACAAAGACATCTTACGGAAAATGATGTTTCTGCCATTATTTGCTATAAACCTTTAGTGATATAAGTTGGAAGTAGTTGTAAACCCCTTCTGTTATCAACTAAAGCTCCCAAAATGAAATGAAGCAGAAATATAAAGGCTTTAAATGAGCGTTTTTCTGTTTAAACTAATAACTCTTGAAATATTTTACTCCAGTGTTCTCTGCTTATATATATATTATTTTTTTAATTGTTTTTCAGAGTTCATAGCTACTGATAAAAGGGTTTTCTTAATCATGAAAAACATTTGCTCCTAGTATCATAAATGAAATTAAGTCTCTCCATTAAACATAAACACTAAAAAATAAGTTTACAAATAACTAAAAAAATTTGTTTTCCTATCCTGAACAAACTTCTTTGAAGGGCTAGCTTAAAAAGTACATGGCCAAGACTGCAGCATACATAATATTTACTTTTAAAGTTTTAACATTATCTTAGATTTTATCACAGGGTTTACTGTAAAACAAAAAAAACAAAACTGCCAAAAATCAAATACCATTTGACCACTGGTACTCAGCTTTCTATCTACTGAGTTGATTAGAGCACAGAAAGTTGTTATGCACAGGTGCTGACCAGACACCTATGTTGTGATAGATTTTACAGTAGGAACTGAAAAAAAAAAATGTGTGGCTATCTCTTTTTTCTCTACTAAGAAAAAAACTGCATTACTTGGCCCACCTCTTAAACCATTCACAAGACTGCTATAAATTCTCAACAAATTTCATTTGTACTCAAGCATCACATTCCTCATCTCACAAATGAGGACAAATCAATCCCTGAGACCTCCAGTCATTTCAACCATAGCACCCATGGGCTAGTGCTATAATTCGAATTCACAATACCTAGTCCCCAAGCTTTTGACTGTTCCACCCACGAAACCACATATAACCAACCCCTACCTAACCCTGTGTTTCCCAAATCTAGTTGAGAATCAGAATCACCTAGGGATGCCTTGGCCCTACCTCTGTTCTACTGAAACTGGAAATTACTGCTCTAATCCTATATCATATAACTCAGCCTGCCTTGTGATATTCTGATACCTAAAATGAAGGCCAAAGGATGAAGAAACCAATTTATAGGAATATTTTTACACCATCATGTAAAGTTGGTATACTTTTGTCCCTTTAGAGTAATTCTGACCTCAATTTAACTTTGCTTTGTCAAAGAAAATCACAGATTTCAAATCCAATTGGAAAATAGATCAGATATGCAAACCAAAAAGTAAACTCAGCCTTCAATTTATGGAACTTTACCAGAAACCTGGTCAGAGGAATAGCTTCTTATAATAGAGAAAACAAGTCATGACAACTACCTATTGAACAAAACCATCAGTCTCTTTCTCTATGTTGTAAAGTAGAATTAAAAAACAAAACACAGCTAGCTACAGGAATACAGATGAGGCAACAGTCTAATTAACAAGTGGGGTCATTTATGTATCGCAAATCTGAATAAAATACAGGTCACGTCTAAATTCAATCATGACAATAAAATACTTTCCATTTTCCAAGTTTGATGATAATAAATATTTACATGTTAAAAAATAGTTTTTGCTCATTTTTTTGTTTTTGTTTTTTAAAAAGACATAACATGCTCAAGGGTACACAGAATATGGGGAAAAAATCATCACTATGTCTAAGGGATCAAATGGTTGTATAAAACAATGCTCTTACATATTAACCCAACTAAGAATGGTATCATAGGGAATCTAACATGGTGTTTACTTCAAAGATGACATTCAAGTATGTTATTTTGAACACTATGCCTAATGTATCTCTCAAGAAGTAAGCATTGCTAATTTTTGTAGTTTTTAATATCTTCTATACCCACCACCACCTCCTCCATATGGATCTCCATAACCTCTTCCACCGTAGCCCCCTCTTCCACCATAGCCCCCTCTTCCACCATAATCTCCCCTCCCACCATAATCTCCCCTGCCTTGGAAACCTCCTCCTCTGCTACCACCTCCCCCACTTCCTCCCCACCCTCCTCCCCCTCCCCCACTACCTCCCCACCCTCCTCCACCTCCCCAGCCACCTCTTCCACCCCCACCACCTCCTCTACCACCACCTCCACCTCCCCACCCACCCCTTCCGCTGCCTTCTTGTCTCTTTTGCCAAGGTGGCATTTCAGGGGGTGGTGGTTCAATTTCATTTGGCCGTCCTCCCCTGTCAGGCACTCTTCCCATCAGCACCTGTGTAAAAAAACATTTTCTTTCAGTTTCTCATATTTTAAAAGTTAAAATTTACTTAAAGGATTCAAGCGATATTGAGGTTACTATTCTAATAAAGAAACAGAAGCCAAATATTTAAGGACATGAAAGTAACAGACATGGTAGTATGAATTAATATTGAAAATATAAATGTGATGTATGACAAATTCCTCACAATGTGGTATTATTTTTAAACAATTCGGGGAAATAGTTCTGAAACTTAAGGGCTTGTTAACTTTCTCATTTAAATTTGTTTAGCAAATTCTATAATAAATGTGGTACCTATCACGCTAAGAAATTTTTTTAACAAAACATTTTCAAGTACATAAACTATATACTTTAATTAAATTCATATCCATTTATACAACAACAAAAACTCTGAACTTTCTATTGCTACTGATTTGGTAATGAGCTATGTAATAAAAGATTATATTTCTAAGCACATTTTATTTCAACAAAGTATGAAATACATATAACATGGACATAATGAAATCAAGATGAATATAATAACTATAATCCAAGGTATGACTGCAAGGAGAAACAAAGATTCTCAATGAACTATTTCTTTTTTTTTTTATGAGAAACTTAAGCTAACTTTCGATGATGATAGTAACTATTATATTATTATAAAGAAAATAAAAACTTGCTATACCTCCTTAACTATGTTTTACCTTAACTATGTTTTACAATACTTTGAAGGATAAACCAGGGAAGAGTTTGGTTTAAGCCCCAATGTCCTGTAGAAAGGACTTCCTTTATATATTCATGAACAAAGACAGACAAAAGCAAGGAGGGTGGCCCTCCATCCACCACAGCCAAGGAAAAGCCAATAGCTTCCAAACAATCTCTTTCAGGGAAGAAGGTAAAACCATAACTGCCTCAATTAAAATGACCTATGAATCAGGTTCTACTTCCACTGATCATCTAATCAAAATTATGTTTTAGTAATTTATGTTATAAATGACAGACAAGAAGTACAACATCCTCACTGTGGGGCAAGGTTTGAACGGAGTATGTAAAACATTCTTTTAAAGTCGGCAAAAATGCCCTAATTATCAAATCCCAAAAACGGCTTTTCTTCGTTGTTATTCTTAGTGGTCTCTCCACCAAACAAGCTATGTTGGTGGGTATATGGAAAGCTGCTGCAAGAACTGATCATAAGATTTCCCTCAAATAATCAGACTATAAATTATAAACTCAGAAAAGAGATGGGAAATTTCACTTAAAGAAGAACTCTTGATCCAACAAGACTAGATTGTAACCTGATGCAAGATATTAACATATTTCAAGACAGAACATTTTCAGAAGATAGGCTGATCTTAAAATGGAAGCAGGGAGGCATAAACACTGCTGTCTAACTGAGCAATAATTAGGTAAATTGACTTTATATACAACCATCCCTCAGATAAGGTATCATATATCAAGGATAACTTTCTCACCATGCTGAGTGAGAAACAACGTTTTAAAATTACCCAAATGCCCTAACTCCTGAATTTTTCCTCTTTTGTAATACAGTCTTTTTCTAAATAAAGAGTACATGCTAGCTGAGCTGACAAACATTCTAGATTAGTTTATTGTTGCTGCTGCCATTAAGGTATAAAATTCAGACTCTTTGAACTTGTTTAAGACCTGTCAAAGAAATGGTTCTATGCTCTGAATCAGGAAACAGACCCCCCAAGAGATTCAGTAACTTTCCCAAGGTGATTCCTCTAAGTAAATGATAGAGCTAGAATGTGAATCCAGATTTATGACTCCAAAGCATGTGCTCTTCCCTTTAACACCAAGGGTATAAGAAACCTGTCAATACCTGAAATGATTCCTATATATTTTCACTAACAATGAATGATTACATAGCTGGAAAGACACATAATTCTTCATAAAGCTATTGATAAAAACAATTCTTAATTCCTCTAATTCAGATAAAACTTTGGTTTAATCTATGAACAAAGAAATTCAAATGAACACACACACAAAACATAACTAAGCCTTGATGGAGTGAAGCCCCCTCTACCACTCTTTTCTAGGAGTTCACCAAAACAAAAGAAAATGTAAAAACATCAAACAAGGATATTATAAATTCATTCTCCACTGAGAAAAACCAACCTTATTAATGGCACATGCCGTCTTCTCCCGGCTAGAGCCACTACTTGTTCTAATGATCTTGGATAGATCTTCACGAGCAGCAAGTAGATGTGCCAATGTAATCGTTGTCTTGGGTGACAAAGCATAACGCTTAGGCTGATAAATTCTTGCTATGTCATCTGTTTTCACCTAAATGACAAAAGTTAGGGAGAAAAGGAACCAAAGAACATTTCAATGAAAGAGCAATGGCAATCATTAATATCTGATAATTTGTATGTAGAATGAAAAAAGTAGACCAACAGATGCTTAAAGAATATACATCTACCAATAATAACTCGTTAAAAAAGTAACACAAAAAACATTCTAGTCATAATAACAAAAGACAAACCTAAAAACAGCTTTACAAAATCACATATAAGACCTTTAAGAAAAAAAAATAAAAACAAAAGGAAAACTTGAATAAATGGAGAGAAATACCAAGTTTCTGGATGGGGACACTGAGGATTGTCGGTTTTCCCCCAGATTGACTAAAGATTTACTGCAATCCTGTTGGAATGGTTTTCGAGCTAAATGGGGGAGAGGGTGATTCAAAGTTAATCCAGAAACTATGTAAAAATGACTTAAAGAATTTTGAAAGAGTTCTATCAGTTATTAATATGCAATATGAAATTATCATCACTGTCATAACAGCTAATAGTCCCTGAGCACTTATTAAATGTGCCAAAATACTGTTCACTTAATAGTCCTGTCTTTAATCCTGAAAATATCTTTTTTAGAGTGTGGTTTTTATTACTCCTTTTTGCAAATGGAAAAAAAAACAACCATGCCTAGAAAGCTTAGTTTCCCCAAAATACAGAGAGAATCTCAGCTTTGCCTACTTAGTAATAAAGATACATTTGATTCCCAAGCACAGGTGTACAGATAACAGTATACTCTCCTGCCTCAGTCTAATGACATGAAACTTGGGGAGGAAAAAAATATATTGATGAAACAAAAAAGGCAATTAAGATTCTGAGCCTCATAGATGTATGAATGCAATAAATGATAGAGGAGCATCAAAGACCAGTGAGAAAAAGGATAGATTATTCTTTTAAATGGTGCTGGAATAAACTGTTAGCTATCTGTAAAAATAATAAGGTGCACTGTATTGGAATTCCAAATACAGAGTTCACTGTTAAAGGTTTTATTTCATAACGAAAAATTTAACTTTATTACAAAGATTAAAATTATATATATATCAAAACACATAAAACAAAATCAAAAGCCAACTGGGAAAAATATTTAACAAATACAGCAACTAGCTAACTTCCTTAATATATAAAAAGCTCAATCAAAAGGAAAACAGGAAGACTCTAAGGGGAGGAAAAAGACAAGACACAAATAGAAATTCCAAAAAAAATAAGAGGAAATTCAAATGACTAATAAGCTTATGGAAAAAGTTAAACTTTACCAATAATAAATATAAATTAAAACAATTTAGTCTTTCTTAACCATCAAATTAGCAATAAAAGTGATAATATTCTAAATATTAAAGAAACTAAAGTGAAGATAAAATTTCATTTACCTTACTGACAGGAGTTTAAATTCATACCAATTTCCTAAAAAACAATTTGGCCATGTGAATCAAAAGCACTAAGAGTCATAACCACTGACACAATAAATTTCCATTTAGGAATCCATCATAAGACTGTACTTTGATTCATAAATAAAAATTATACATATTAATATTCCTGGTATTTGTAATATAGAAAAAATATACAAAATAAGAAAATTAATTATGGTATCACTATACAATAATATATAACAGCCATAAAAGGACACTGAAATGTTGTTACATGAGATGACATGGATGAACCTTGAAACCATTATGCTAAGAAAACAGACACAAAAAGCCACATATTATATGATTCTGCTTATATGAAATGTCCAGAATAGGCAAATCCAAAGACACAGAAAGTAGATCATAGTTGTGGCTGCCAGGGAAGTGAGGGGTGTTGGGAATGACTGCTAATGGGTGCATATTTCTTTTTGGGGTGATGGAAATATTCTGGAATTAGATAGTGGTAATGATTACAGAATACAGTGAATATACTAAAAACCACTGAATTATACATTTTAAAACGGTGGATTATAGCTCCAAAAATTAAAAATTAAAAATTAATTTTAAAAAGGGTATGGAAATAGAGCTTTTAGATAGGAGACAATGATCACAATATATTCTGTAAAAAAAGAAAACAATAAAATTATACTGTCCTAATTCAATACTAGTAAAATAATTTAAAAGAAACCAGATTAACCATACTAACAAAAGTGTATAATCTTTTTGGAAGGTAACTCTGGAATATATGTCAAAAGCACTAAAATCATGCATATTCTCTGATTAAGAGATTCTACTTGACCTGAATCTTGAGAAAGAAAAAAGAAAAACTGATGGCATCACACTCTCTGATTTCAAACTGTATCACAAAGCTATAGTAATCAAACAGTACAGTACTGGCACAGTAACAGACACAGATCAATGGAACAGAGTAGATACTCCAGAAATAAACCCACATATGTCTGGTCAATTAATTTATGACAAAGGAGATAAGAATATACAATAGGGGAAAGGACAGTCTCTTCAATAAATGGTGCTGGGAAAACTAGACAACATGCAAAAGAATGAAAGTGGACCCGTCTTACACTATACACAAAAATAACTTAAAATGGATTAAAGATCTTAAAATGGAATATAAGACCTGAAACTTTAAAACTTCTAGAAAAAAACACAGTTTGTAAGCTCCCTGACATCAGTCTTGGCAATGATTTTTTTGGATTTCACACTAAAAGCAAACTCAACAAAAGCAAAAATATATGACTGGGACTACATTAAACTAAAAAGCTTCTGCACAGCAAAGGAAGCCAACAATAAAATGAAAAGTCAACCTAATGAATGGGAGAAAATATTTCAAAATCATATATCTGATAAGGGGTTAATAACTAAAATATGTAAATAACTCATACAAAACAGCAAAAAAAAAATCTGATTAAAAAATAGGCAGAGGATCGAATGTACATTTTTCTAAAGAGCATATAAAGATGGCCAACAGGTTCATAAAAAGATGCTAAACATCACTAATCATCAGGAAAACGTAAATTAAAGCCACAATGAGATACCATCTCACACCTGTTAAAATGGCAATCATTAAAAAGTAAAGAAATATCAAGTGTTGGCAAGGCTGTAGAGAAAGGGAACCCTCTGTGCACTGATGGAGGTTAATGTAAATTGGTATAGCCACTAGAAAATACAGAGGTTCCTCAAAAAGTTAAAAATACAACTATTATATGATTCAGCGATTCCACTTCTGAGCATTTATCCAAAGAAAACGAAAACAATAACTTGAAAAGATATATGTGCCCCCTAATTCACTGCAGCATTATTCACAATAGCCAAGATGGTAACAACCTGTGTCCATCAATGAATAAATGTATAAAGAAAATGTGATACACACAAACACACACACACACATGCAGGAATATTATTCAGTCATAAAAAATAAAATCATGCCATATGCAACAACATGGATATATCTTGAGAGTACTGTGCTAAGTAAAATAAATCACAGAAACAAATACCATATGATTTCACTTTTATATGGCATCTAAAAAAAAAAAATCAAAAAAATAACCAAGCATAATCAAGCTCATCGATACTGAGGACAGACTGGTGGCTGTCAGATGTGAGGAATGGGGGAGTATGTGAAATGGGTGAAGGGAGTCAATGGCACAAACTTAAAGTTATAAAATAAATAAGTCACGGGGATGTAATGATGACTATAGTTAATAATACTGTATTGCATATTTGAAAGTTGCTAAGAAAATAAATCTTAAAAGTTCTCATCACAAAAACAATTCTGTAACTTACGGTGATCATTTTGCAATATATACGAATATCAAATAATTATGGTGTACACCTAAAACTAATATATGTCGATTATAACTCAATTTTAAAAAAAGAAATTTTAGAAATATATCATGGACATGTACAAAAATTTAGCTGCCAAGGATTTCATTAAAGGGTCAAATAAGGAATTAAAGGAAACCTCAAAGTCAATCAATAGACTATATCTATATAAAATTTTCTGTAAAGTTTTAAAATGCTGTAGAATAAATGTTTGATGAGTCATTCGACAATATCAGGCATACGAAACGGGATAATTTAACAAGAAAACTCAAGGTATAAATGCATATACTTATATAATCAATTAGAAAGGCTGAAATGAAAGGCCTAAATTGACCCACAGCCTAAGAAAAAAACATTTCTAAAATCTCCCCAGACTAAGGAGAAAAGAATAAAAATACAACTTCCTTTGTCTTAAAACATAATGAAAAAAGATCAAGAAAATAAAATATGAAGGTATTTCCTAAAGGCATATTTTCTCAAAGTCTCCAAGTTCAAGGGTAGTAAAGAGTCAACATGCCCATTAGTCCATGCCACTCTAAATGTTCAAAGAAAAGAACATGTCAAAACTGTTTTGGATTTCTCTATAAATTTAAGGCCAACACTGAAATTATCCTCTAAGTTACTATATTAAGACATATTTAATATACTACCTTCACAGTTGTCCTTCTATTCCTAAATTCCATTTTCTCATTAAAATTCTAACAGGTTAAACTGATAACCTGACATGTATAAAACTTAACCTATTAAGTTTCCAGAGGTCAGTAAAGCTAGCACCTCCCATACATCTGAACTCTATTGCATTTCTTGAGGCCAGCAATCATGTCATCTACTTCTTTTGTAAGCCACAGCTTAGAGCATCTCAGTTTCTTGCATACAACAGTTATTCCAATGACATGGACACTCACATATCTCTGGAGTTTATCCTGGTGCACATGCAGAAAAGAAATAGGCTTTAACCATCTGAGAAGCTGATTAGGTATCACAGACATGGAAATCTTCCAAAAATGTTCTACACTTAAGCATAGAGAGTACTAAAATGCTCATCCAGAACCTGGTACATCATAGTGCTTGACACATATGAGATGCTGAATAAATGTTTATTGAAAGAAAATACATAAAAGACAGTCTTCAACTCTGCCTTATAACTATTCAATTATTGTGCTTAAAAAAAAATTTTGTTCCCTGAAATAATAGATTTCACCAGCAACTTTGTTCTAAGCACTCTTCAATTTTCTGTATCTGTCTGCCAGGTGTTTGGAGGAGACTCTGTATAATACATGAGGGAGTAATTCTACGTAAATAAGTCAGAATGATCACACTACATTATAAAAAGGTATACGCATACTACAACAAAAAATGGAAAACAGGAATACAGATAAGAAGGGAACCAACATCTTAGAAAATGAATTCTGGAGGCAAAAATAAAGGTTAACTCAAATCTGTTTGTCAAACAGTCTATTCCTTCAACCCTTGGTGCCAAAATGCCACTCCACCTCCTCTGACCAAAGAAAGAAAAGTGTTTAGAAAAAATGAGGTTTTTCTTCTTGAAAAAATGAGCACCTTCAGAGAAAAGACTTCTACAAATCAACATTAGGAATTCTCACAGCACCATAGCCAGTTCCAAAGACTCATATCAACAATTCCAACCACTGACTGTAGTTCCCCATCAGTCTTTCAGTGTCTTGCTCCTTAATATGGACAACCAGTAACCATTGTGCATTTGAAGAAAGTCACCACAAGAGAGAAAACAAGAAAAATAAACAAATAATTACCCTGGAGGAAACAAAAATAATTGAAAGCCAAAAAGAAGTAATTTTTAAAAATTGTTCATCCTCATTCAGAAAGATAGCATAACTATAAAAGAAGAAAAATATGAAAAAAAAAAAAAACCTCTAGAATCAAAAAGAATTTCTGGATAAAAATGATGGCAGAAACAAAAATTCAATACCAAGGAAATTTCCAAGAAAGTAAAATCCAAAAGAGAAAGAGAAAATGAGAAAATAAATAAAGCAACATAAGTGGATCTATCCAAGATGTCCAACACCTGACTGACAAGAGTTTCAGAAAGAGAAACACAGGAAACAAAAGGAAAGAAATTAATTTAAAAAATATAAAAGCTAAGAGTCTACAGATTTAAAGGTCCACCTCGTATTTACAATAATGAAATAATAAATACCCAAACCGACATCTACTGTGAAATTTCAGACTCCAAGGATAAAAAGTCCAAAAGCTTCCAGAGAAAAATAAAAGGTCATCCAAAAGCATAGAAAATGACAAGTTTCTCAAGAGTAGTACTAGATACTAGAAAACAATGAAGCAAATACCTTCAATAGTCAGAGAAAAATATTTTCAACCTAGAATTTTATGTTTACCCAATCAAATGTGACAGCAGAATAATCATTTTCAGAATACAAGGATTCAGAAAAATCACTCCTATGTACCCTTTGTTAGGAAATTACTTTTGGATTTACTGTAGCAGAATGAGGAAATAAACATGAGGTGGCAATTCGATCTAAGAAATAGTGAGATAGCCAAGGATAGCCAAGCAAACAGCCCAGATTTACTACAATAAGAAGACACGTTTTGAGGAGGGAAAGTATACAGAAAGTGGAGAATTCATTAGACTATCCAATTTTAAAAGTATATTTAAGAAGAAAAAGCAGCACCAGCATATGCTAGAGAAACCTAATACAAGAAAAAATAACATCCAGTTAGAAGGAAGATGAGACATCTGGTAAAATGAATAACGGCCACCCGAAGATGTCCACATCCTAATCTCTGGAACCTGTGAATATGTTACCTTGCAGGTGCAGATTAAGGATCTTGAGATAGAAAAATTACTCTGGATTACATGAGTGGGCCAAGTGTAATCATAAGGATCCTTGTAAGAGAGACACAAGAGTGTCAGACAGGGGAAGGCAAAGTGACACTAAAAGCAAAGGAAGAAAGATTAGAGGATCCTACACTACTGGTTTTGAAGATGGAGGATGAGATAAAGAGCCAAGGTACACAGGTGACATCTGGTAGCTAGGAAATGCAAGAAAACAGATTCTCCCCTCAAGCGTCTGGAAGGAATGCAATCCTGCCAATACCTTCATTTTAGGACTTCTGTTCTCTCAAACTGTTCAGAGAATAAACGTGTATTATATAAGCCACTAAGTTTGCAGTAATTTGTTACAACCACCATAGGAAACCAATACAAGACACCACATGGAGAGAGAGACCACATCAGAGCCAAGAAGACAACCAAAGCACCCCAGCAGACAGCAGAACCCAGACATGTGAGACGAGCAGCTTGGATGTTCCAACTTAGCCCAGGTACCAGTTGAATAAAGCTGAATAAGTGCTGATGCAAGATGGGGCAGAAAAACTGTCCAGTTAATCCAAAGAGTATAATAATATTAACAGCAGAGAGTAACATACACTAGATTTACTCTTCCACTTGAAACAACTATAAAACTGGACAACCCATGTGAAATAGGGATTTTTTTTTTCCGACACTGGACATCAAGGAACATAGGACTGTGACCCCTGAAAACAGAGGGAGCAAATGATTTCTTAAAATTGTCCCAGCTTACTGTCAGGAGTTTCCAGTCTATGATGCAAGGTAGGACAAAGCCTGAGTACAGGTTAGATGCATAAAATGGGTGGGATAGAAGACAGATCTCTAGAAAGCTGTATGAAGAGATTCATATTTAGAGATGCCCATATCCTCCAAATCCCTCTTCAACTGGACCACACTCCACAGCCTTAAGACACTTTTAAGAAGACTTGTTCAGGATCAGTACTACCAATACCTATTCCTATGTCTTTCTTTCTTGATCAGTTGCTCACTTTATTTATCTTACTGTCTCATATAATGCCTTCTTTTATACATATCCTTGAATAAATCACAGTTATGTATGAGTTTAAAATAATGTGAAAGATTTGGGTAGAAATAAAATATTTGAAAAAAGGGATTTATACAAGACCAGGATCGTTATATAAGACCAGTAGTTGGCCTGGGTATGTGCTTCAGAGTGATAAAGTACAAATGTGGCATAGTTACATAATAGACAAGAAAGACTGAAGAACTGTCAAAGAGTACCACCTACAGGACACAGACGGCAAAACAGCCCTACCTTTGCTCTATCAGACCATCCGAAGGACTGCACTGTAACATCCAATCGTTTCATCAACATCCGCCGGCGGCACTCATATTCGCAGGAAAGAGCATCGTTGATTCTTTCCAGTTGTTCCTAAACCATTTGGAAACAAATATTATAAGTTTTAGATTCTTTCATTACGCATGGAAATTTAAAAATTGTGGTCAATACTTCCTATTAATTAAAAAAATACTGTACCCAATGACTATTTTCTGATCCAAGAGACTTTAACAGTAAATTATTTAAATAATAGAGTATCTGATAGAACATTTATGATATTCAGAAGATATTAAACATATAAATTAAACTCCAAAACTGGTAGAATTTACCTTATCTTCAATCAAACATATTAAGCAAAACATCTACTTGCTAAGTCGTCTGAACCAATAAGGAAAGAAATACCAGTAACTTCCAATCTTATTGGCTTTAAGCTATTATCCGTTTCAAATGACAACTATGCTAACATAATGGGCTCCATAAATACTCTTGGCCAAGTAGTTTTAAAATTAATAAGCTGATCAAAAAAAATGTCTGGACCTATTACTCTAGAATATCAATCCATTTTAATTCTCCAAAATAATACAAGCTATATATTGTAAAATCTAGATGTCCATTTGTAAAATTAAGTCATATTCACTAACTGAATTATATAAATCTAATAATAAAAAGAAGGGGGATTTACCTACCGCCTGTTCCAGATTTAAATCAATTTTCAGCAGTGGTTTTCCCACATGATTTTTCTGGACTTTTGAGAGAATATCTTTCACCTAAAAGTAAATATAAAAGATTGTGAAACTATATATCCCTAATTTAAAGCAATCTTATTCTTGCTTAAAATGTTATTTTCAATGCTAGATAATAAAATGTTAAAGTGAAATAACTAAAATATACCCCTACATATTGGGAAAGAATATCACTACTATTCAGAATATCTTTTTCAAAGAAGTATTAATTCACACATTACTTTGCCAGAATAAGAAATAATGTAATAGACAACTAAAGTAGCTACTAAAAGGTTTTACTATGAGAATCCGTATGATTTTGGATTTTCTTAAGATGGCACTCTCTTACATCCTGGTAAATTCTCAAAAGGAATATTAACACCTTTGATGAGCACGTGATTTTTCTCAATTAATTACTATCTACACATTCCAATTGTTAAGTATTCTGGTTTCACTGTTCAGCAAGACAACATAGATGAACAAGCCCTCTCAATTAGTCTCTACACATACGTTTCATTCCTTTTGCAAAGCCACTAATTTATATTACTTGAAACAGTTTTACTCTGGTGAGTAAGATAGTAGGCATTCTTTTTCACTTTAGCAATATAGGGGTTATTCCAATAACAGTCATTTATCCTGAAGGAAATGACTAAGAAATGATAGCCTAAGTTGGGCTCGCCCTCCTAACTGGAGAATCCTTTACTATCTAAAGAAAATATTTCAAAACAGAATGAAATATTTACAGTGTCTCAGTTATAAGGTAACTAAAGAAAACAATCAGGGACAGTTCGGATTTTGAGGAGTATGAAGCTTATTTAATGTTGGAGGGCATTCTCTTTAAAAGAATTAAAAATTATGAAAATGAAATTAGCATGAAGATTAGTGGTGATAGGGAGTGACTGTAAAGAGGCACAAGGTTTCTTTTGAAGGTGATGGAAAGGTGATGAGAATGTTCTAAAATTAGATTTTGATGATGGTTGTACTCTGCAAATATACTAAAATTCACTGAACTGCACACTTAGAATGGGTGAGTTTTATGGCACGTAAATGATATCTTGAGAAAGCTGTTTTTAAAAAATTTGCTTAGAAAGAACTTGTGCAAATGAGGAGTCTCAAAGCTTAAGCTTTATTAGCTTCATAGCAAATCTACCTCTACAACAATTACTGATACAATTCTTACGTATTATAATTATTAACTTATTCTGTTAAAACATACCTTTTGTATAGATTCACCAATTATTATAAATACCTCCAATTTAATTATTTCATATATTACTAAAAGTTTTAGTGGTAACTCCTCACTCAAGAGGAATTCTGAATGAATATTTGCAGTTTCTTACACGTAATCACAATCCCAGGATTTCAACATTAGATAACAGTTTTAATACGTATGTGATAGTGAGGGAGTGAAGAGTGTAGACTCTGGAGATTGACTGCTTGCATTCAAAAGTCAGATCCACCACTACTTAGAAATCTGCTTGTCTAATTTATTAAACTTTTCAGTACCTCAGTTTCCTCATATAGCTGTTGTAGATAATGGGACCTAACTCATTATAGATGATCTAAGGCGGCAATGACTTGTTACATATAAACATTTAGGACAGTAAATGCTATATATCTGCTATTATTTCCATTATTATTACTATAATTACTCTAGATTCACATTTAAATAGCTTCGAGTTAGAAAATGATAATTTTCCTCCCAATGGTGACAAAGTCTCTTCTGCACAATATGGAAATTTCTGATAGAAACTGAATGGAGAAGGAAGTCCTTTTAGGTAAATTATTTAGCCACAATGACCATAGTAACAACTACCTTATAATTAGCCTGCCAGCATTTGAACACTGGTGTTATAGCCTGCTTTAAGTAGGGAAAAGAGAGGTTTGGGGATTTTGCCAATACTAACTGAAATGCCTAAAAGGAAAAAAGCCTCTTTGGGGTAAATATGTGAAAGCACTGGGAGATTAGGAAGAGTCTATAATTCTGCCTCAATTTGAAATAGTCCTAGACATTTCAGCCAACCCCAGATCATTCTTAATCCAGAGGAAAAGAGAAAAAACTCTGAAGAATAACTTGTTAACCCAGAAAGTATTTTTGAGCTGGGATTCACAGACATTCCTTGGTTTGCAAGTTCTCCTCCCACCTCAAAAAAAGTTTTAATATTGTGTTTTCATCTTAATGATACTAAAATTCTCTCACGTGAAGACAAATCTTTTTCTTCAGTTCATAAATTATCAATGCAAAACAGTACTTTATTCAAGGACTTAAAGTAGTGTGCCTAAAAATGGAGTTTTAGTACCTATTTTTGAAAGTGAGAATTTTTTCTTTAAAATGAATCCTGTATTATTCTCTAGAGGGTTTCTACAAAACCTAGGAATTAGGCAAAAATTTGATCTATGAGAGCAACATTCTAACATATGGCTTGACTAGGTCGGAAAAGCAGTTTAATAACTGAAAAAAATCAAAAAGCTTGAGGTACATATTTTGTGGCTGTTTTTACGCCATCAGGGTACTCATTTATTCATTCACTATACAACATTTGCTAAACACTTATCCACCAGAAATTGCACTTGTTCACTACCAAAAACAACCACATTGCAATTCCATTAATGCCCATTTTAAAAAATTTAGTTTGCCTTTGACTTTATAGGTTAATTCTACTTTTTTCTTCATAATGTATTCATTCCAACCTTGTTTAGAAAAAGAATCCTTAAATTTGCAAAGTGATTTCTATCACAGCAACTCTCACAAAGCCTAAGAGCACTAAGATGTGATCATTGAATATTAGCTATAAGCAAATTAGGTCACATACATATTAACTCCAAATCTAAAATTTAGTTTCCATGAAGATAAACTTCTCCTGAAATGGAATGAATATCTTATACTTAAAGGAACTATTTACATGTTAGCATTTAGTTGCATTTGGGGAAAGAAAAATAAAACAAATACAATACCTTTGATTCCACTTGGCTTAGCATAAGCGGAATGTCAGAAGTTGTTGACTTAGGAATACCAAGGGTGTCATAGATAGCGTGAATTTCCTGATAAATTTCACTATTTTTATCCAATTGAGAATTTTTACGTTTCTTGTTCTGTAATATCTGTAAAGCTTGAAGCTCTGTACTTAAAAATACTATAATAAGGAAAAAAACAAATAATGTTAAAATCCACACAAACTCCTTAACAATCCCACTTCTGGGCATATATCCAAAGGAATCAAAATCAGGATCTCAAAGAGATCTGCACTACCATGTTCACTGAAGTACTGTTCACAATAACCAAGATACAGAAACAAGCTAGGTATTCTTCGAGAGAGAAAATGTGGTATATACATAAAATGGATTATTATTCAGCCTTAATAAAGAAGAAATCCATTTGCAACAACATAGATAAAGCTGGGAGACACCGGGCAAAGTAAAAATGTAGACATAGAAGTACAAATACTACAAATTATTTTTATGAGAAATCTAAATTAGTCAAATTCATAAAGCAGAAAGTAGAATGGTGGTTGCCAGGGGTGGGGGTAGAGGGAGAAACAGGGAGTTATTAAACATAAAATTTTTAAGAACCAATAATCTATTTGAATGAAGTTTTGAAATCAGAGGGATCGTGGCATAGTCCTAAACCAAAGTGGATACATATTGGTCACTTATACAAGATGAGTAAGGCCTAGAGATCTATTACTTTGTAGTACAGTGCCTATAGTTAATAGTACTGTACTGTATACTTAAAAATTTGCCAAGAGGGTAGATCTCACATTGTTTTTTTTTTATCACAAAAAGAAATAATAAAGAGGGCGGGAGGAAAGAGACAGACAGGCAGGCAGGCAGACAGACAGACAGAGCCTACCCACAAAGAGTTTAAAGTTCAGTAGGAGAAACACAACAGTAAATCAATAATTTAAGAATGTCTAAGAATATGTAAAACTCTGATAAAATAGTCTCACTTATATGCACAGAGTACTCAAGCCAGGGGAGAATGTATAGCTCTAACTGATCTATTAGTAGACAGAGTAATCAGAATAATTGTTTGCCTTCAAGATACACCACCCCTTTACTGTCACCATTTCATTTAACCCTTTCAACAGCCATATTTAAGAAAATTACTCAAAAATCTTAGGTGGTTATTTATAGCCTTGTTTTAAATTAACTCTCACTACAGTAGTTAAAATATTGGGGTTTTGTTTTTATTTATTTTAAGTAATAATCACGCACTCCACAATTTAATACAGTGTCAACTTTAGCTGAGCAGAAAAAATATCTGAGAAACTTTAAAAGTAGAGGTGCCTGGGTCCTACCCTGAGAGATTCTGAACCAGTAGATCTGAAGTAAAAGTAGGACATCTGTGTGGTACATTTTACAACCAAGGTGATTCTCACGGGCAGGGAGGATTGAAAGCCACTGATGTAAAGTCTTTTCCATGCAATCTACACATGTCACACAATCTAAAGAGCCCATAGAAAGTTAAGACCAACATGTATCAAACTTTGCTTCTGTGGACTATGCCAGGGTCCCTCTGGTTTTAAAACCTCATTAAAACAAATCACCCATTCAAAAATTTATATTTTGGACAGAACCTTGGCTGAAGTCTGCCTTTGTTCCACAGAAACATGCGCTATGTTACAGTAACAACAAGAGTTCAGTCTAATACTTAAAATGGCTAATCCATGCAGATGGTAAAAAATACTATGAAGTCTTTCCACTGTAATCCTCAGATTCCCCTTCCTTTGAGGCGATTAGCATTATTAGTTTCTTATCTTTCTAGTCATAAATATGTATGTATGTATGTATATTTAGTATATGTATCTACCATCTATATATTTTGTAGAAACAAGGTATACTATACATGTTCTCTATTTTCATTTTTTATATACCAATATATCTTAGAGATCATTCCATATCAGCACATTTGATCTGTTTTCATTCTAATAGCTATATTGTGGTATCATTGCAAAGATGTACCATTCCTACTTAACTACTACAATGCCATAATGAACATCCTTTTCATATATTTCTGTACACTTGAGGAAATAAATATGTATTCCTAGACATGGAATTGCCAAGTCAAAAGGCACGTGAATTTTAATTGTGATATTAATAATCTGCCTTTCCAAAAGCTTGTACTAGTCATTCTACCACACGCTAACACCTATTGTATATGAGAATGCTCACTCCCCTAAACTTGTATTATCAATTTTCTTTTTTTGTTGTTATTTGCTAAACTGTTAAGTGAAAAAAAATAGTATCCTGTCATTTTACTTTTTTAACTCTGAGGGATACTGTGCATTTTTTCATGATTAAAAGCAATTTTTAAAAAACTTTTTTCTGTAGAATGCCTGTTAATGTCTTATGTATTTCATACATTTTTTCAGTGAGTTTTCTTTTTCTTCTTGATTTATAAAAGCTCTCCACATAGTAAGGAATTTGGTCCTTTTTATTTTATACATGTTACAAACACTTCCAAGAAGAACGTGAAGCTTCTTTTGTATGTTTTAAAGATAGTCTAACTAAAGATAAAGATGGAGTAGATGCTGGTAAGATTGTCAACTGGTATAACCTTTCTGGAGAAAACTATGGCGATATATACCTAGACCAAAGATTTTTGTTTTTCACGTTCATAATCTTGGTCTAACTAATCCAGAATTATGAGCAAAGAAATTTAAAATGGAAAAAGTCCAAGTACCCTCAAATTTGAAATCTATTAAGTAAAAGTATGTCCATAGCATACAATGTTATATAGCCAATTTAAATGATTTTTTTTAAAATAAGTGATGGGAAAATGTTCACATTAATGGAGGAGGAAGTAGTGAAGAAACTGCATTTGTATAGGATCTCAATCTTATTTAAATGTGTATATACAAAGGAAAAAAAGAAAACAAAATACACCAAAAAGTTAGTCATGATTCTCTCTGGGGAGTGAGATTATAAATGGTTTTCTTCTTTACAATTTTATCTATTTCATAAGGTTTATATGATGAGCATGCAATTTTTTAACAGATATAAAATCTACCATTCTATTTTTAAGTGTACATTATCCTTAAGTACAGAGTGTTGTGCAACCATTACCACCATCCATCTCCAGAACCTTTTCACCTTCTGCAACTGAAACTGTACACATTTAACACTAACTCCCCACCTTACCTGGCCTCCTAAGCATGTTTCCGTAATCAGAAGAAAAAAACTATACCAATTTCTCTTATATATCCTCTTTACTTTTACCAGAAGCCTATATTACTATTATTGCTGAGCTTCTTAGCAGCTAAGGCAAAAAGGTAAACATGATGAATTACTTAGCTCTCATTAACTGAAAGAGTATGCAAGTTCCTCTAAGCCATGCTTTTTAGAATCCTTTGTCTCAAAATACCCAGGGGTTACTATGATCTCCAATTAATAACAATGGTTCAGGAAATCAGTGACTCACACTCAATGAAAGGAAGGTGAGGAAACAGTGCAAGAAAGGGAGGGAGCATAATTTTTAACCCCCCCACCCACACACACACACACACACACACACACATACAAGGTTATTCAAATACCAAAACTCCTATCATCACACTGGTTAAACACAAACACGTAATTTCAGCTCAAATAAAACAAACATTGCTAACACTAGCGCCTAGAAGGAATATATCACATGGATCTTTGTATAAATGGTACAATCTAATAAAAAATATTCAACAATAGAAAATGTTAGAAAATTTTTTTCAAATGGTCACTGTTTGTACAAGTTTCAAAATAGCATGAAATTAAATTGAATTAAAAAATTTTTGAAGGGACCCAATGGATTAATTACCATAAATAGATTATTTATGGTAATTGTTTAGATATAAGGTAATTTATACTCCAAATTCATCCCTAATGAAAATAAGCCAGACTCACTAAAATTCAAGTGGCCTAAGGGTGCCTTTTTGCCTAGAGCAGTTTCTAGTACAATAGTAAGTATCAATAAATATTTTTGAAACCACTACCATTCAGTGCCTATCACTAAAACAAGATGCGAAAATCTGCTTAGCAGCCTAGTTTCAGAGAGTTTTAAGATTAAATAAGACTTTGGAGATCACCAACTTTTTTGCCTTCTAGTCATAAATACTAAGAGGTGAATTAGGCAAAAGAAAAATTACTAAAATACTATATAAATCACAAACACAGGAAATTCTATATTAGCCAAATAAATCATAAGTGTTAGAAATCTTATAGAGTACATTATAATTTATTATATACAAAATGCTTCATTAATGAAATTTCTTAAATCTTGAAAATAACAAAAACCAAGTCAAACACATGCATTTAAATGTTCAAAGATAACTTACATAGAAGTTTCAAACAGTCATCTTTCTTTTTTAAACGGTCTTTAATATCTCCTGATATGAGTACAGAATATGGACATGCCATTTCTTTTAAAAAACCACTTATCTCAAGCTGGAAGCTTTCTAGATCATCTCTCCCTTTAAAAAAAAAAAAGAAAGAAATCATAAGATAGTGATTGAATAATTACTATTTGATCTGATACTATAAAATCCACCACTAGTTGATTTCAATTTTACATTCAATTTTACTTTTTCACTTTGACATTCGATCCTTATGTGTAACCCCAAAGCTTAGGTAAAGGTATCTAATTTCCATATATAGAAAGCAACACTTAAATTCAGAAACATAAGTATCAATTTAAGAACATAAGTATCTAATCGTGGTATTTTTATATTTAAATCCCTGAGGATTGTCCAATGGACTTTCCATAAAAGCAGATAAAATGGAAATATTTTATGTAACTGAAATATTAAAAAGCAATTATTATAGCTATAATTAATTGGCTTCAGAGCAAATGGTCCATTTCTATTGTATTTCTATGGATTCGGATAATTAATGCAACCACCTAATTATGCTTCACTGCTTACCCTTCTTTCATAATCTAACTATGTAGGAGCCTGTATCAAGTTTTGAATTTAGCTTAATTTACTCCACATCACATAAATTCTATTAGATTTGGCAAGGAAAAAAACAATTTAAAAGTAAAGATAGCTTCAAAACAGAAGGCTATTTTGTCCCCTAGCAAATACCCAATAATTTTTATTTTTTAATTTTATTACACTATTTGAAACTCTACCAAAGACTCACAAAGACTCCAGTTACCAAGACAGTAATGAATTAAACTTTATGAGCTAGTACAGGAGTTTTTTTATAAAAGTATTCCTCTGTGAATCCATGTCCTGAGTTACAGGTTTAGTAATACAATTTAAACTAGGGATTACATGTACTTTAAAAAACAAACAAAAAAAGGACTTTTAATTCAAAATAAGCAGTATTCAAAAATTAAACTTTTTGAATAACCAAATTCAGACTCTACTTTTTCTAAAGAACAATACTAAGGTTAAGACAACAGATAAACAGTAATTGTTTATAATTTCATACAAATTTAAGAATTTTGGGTTAAAATGTACTCCAAAGATATTTAATATAACATACTGAAGTTCTTCATACTGATTTTTCTTTGTACTGTGGGCATACTACAGATGAAACTGTAAATTATAAGCTATCATTTCATTTTACTATTAAACAGAAAAGTAAATAAAACACAATGCCAATACCAGCTGAAGTGATACTTTCTTCCAAGTTGCACAATGATTTTATTTGAGAGCCTAACCAAACACAGAGCTCTGAAAATTCAGGTGAAGATAGTCCATCCTCAGCTGCCTTGGTAAGGGCTTGCTCTTCTAACAGTGGTCCCCTATACCTAGAAAGGAAGACATAAAAGGTTAAAACAAGGAGAAAAAAAAAAAAAAAGAAACCCTAATAGTCTTTATCATAGCCTACTGCCTGTTTCTGTAAATAAAGTTTTATTGGAACACAGCCAATAAATGTATCCATTTACAGACTGTCTCCAGGTGCTTTCATACTGCAATGGCAAAGTTGAGCAGTTGTGACAGATACATTATGGCCAGGAAAATCTAAAGTTTTTACTATCTGGTCTGTTATAGAAATAGTTTGCCAATTTCTGCTCTATATAGTTTACATTTGGCTTTTTTTCTATATTTTAACATTTTAAAAAGTAAAATTATCAACCAATTTTAAGAGAATTACATATAACACAAAGTCAAATAGAGCAGTCTAATAACTACACTAGTTACAAGAATAAAAAAAGGAAATATAGTGAAAAAAGATCAGGCAAATTTTAAATTAAAAAAATTAAAGCTGAAAAAGACCTATGAGATCATTTTAACCTAACCCATTTATAATTTTATACTTTTAAAACAGTGCCACAAAGTATATTTGAATAGAACCTTAAATTTTTAAATCATTTTATATATTATCTTCGTTGGATTAGATGCCAGCTTTCTACTTTTGTTGTTCTTTCTGCAACTGAACTTCTTTTCACATTATAAACTTAAATATTTTAACATACTTGATAGGTTTTAATCCATTGCAGTTATTTTTCTTTTGATATTCAAACTGCCCTATCTCTGGTTAGTGGGAGGCCATTCATGTTAGCCAATGAGACCTCTGATTTATCCCCAGTATTCTTTGAAAACTTTCCCTGCTTTCTATGACAAGATGTTCCCGCCCTAACACCGGTAATCAGCATTTCTCCACGAAACCTTGATTCTTTTTAATGGTAGTTAAGAGTACTCAACCTGGTACTAAAGGTTAGTTACTGTATCTGTACCTTTTTAAGAGAAATTACATCAGAAGTTCACATTGCTATTTTCTATTCAAATTTAGAACTGTGGGTTTGTGGGAGGGGTTTAAATTTATTTGTCTTACATTGTTATCTATTTTCTCTTACAATGAAAATTCTGGTTTCTAATGATATTTACATAATCTTAGTAAAAATAAATGTAAATTACATATAGTTTCAAAATAGGAAAACCAAAATTATTACTAACACCAATGTTACTAAAAACGATGTTTTTATCTTTAGAATATATTCCAGTTGGATGTGTAAAAAAACGATTCCTTCCCATGTGATTAAATACCTACTCAACATATTCAAAGACCTTTGTTTCATTTTGCTTTTAATTTTTTGTTCTGATTTTCTTATTTAATTATGTCTTATAATTATGAAAAACATCTATATGGTTTCAAAGTCTAATTTACAAAACAAGGTACATTCAGACAAATCTAGTTTACAATCTTAATCTTGTTCCCTCTCCTCTGTTCTATCTCTCCCCCATAGGTAATTATATTTATTAGTTGTGGTTTGTCATTCCATAACATTTTTAAATATAAACATATAAATACTTTTCCTTTATTTAGATAAAAGGTAGCCTACTATATACTGTTCTATTCATTGTTTTAAATATACACACACTTACATACACATATTTATGTGTACTAGAGATCAGTAGAGCTACTACTCCACCTTTATTGTTGTATAGTACTCCACCGCCTAGATACACCATATTTTATTCACTATGGCCCCACTGAAGGACATTTGGGTTGTGTGCAATGCTTTTCTATATTAAGAAATTTGGCAAATTTTTGTCAGTGTGCATCCGGGATAGCTTCCTAGAGATGGAATTGTTAGGGTAAAGGGTAAGTGGATATGTAACTTTGCTAGATACTATTAAATTTTGCTCTACAGGGGTGGTACCATAAAGGTATAAGAGTACCCACCTATTCCCCCATAACTCAAAGTTGTCAAACATCTGGATTTATGACCATTTAGTATCTCAGTATATAGTTTTAATTTACATTTCTCCCATGAATAAGACTATATCTTTTCATATGTTTAAGGCCATTTGCATTTTTTTTCTCTGAATTCTCTGGTCATATCTAATGAAGGTATTTTCAAATCTCCATTTTGCACATAAGAAATTAAGAGTTAACGATGTTAGGATACCTGCTATTTATAATTCATTTAATCTTTACAACAATGCTTTGAAGTTAATACTATCCTAATTCTGTAGGATTAGAAAATAAATGATGACATGCTGATTTAAATCTAAGCAAATAACCTGGCCAAGTAATGCAGCCAAGTAAAGGCAGAACTGCAACTCCAGTCAAGACTGGTTCCTCTATGTGTTACTTTTCCTCCATGTCTTACAATGCCTTTCATTGAGATTTAATAGTAAACATCTTATTTCCTCCAACTTGCTTTCATTTCTGCAATTATCATAAACCCTTGAATTTAATTCACATAGTTTTTAAGTTATTTTTACTAAAACACCAACTATAAAATTCAACAAAAATTGATTAAATCACCAAAAAATTCTAAATTTAGAGGAGAAGAAACCCCACAATCCTTAATGCCTCACCTCACCAAATCAGGTAAAAAAGAAAAAAGAAATACACTTAACAAACCTAACATCTAAAAACAATCATTATAGCAACTAACATTATGAACTGCTCTTAGGCCAGTGCTATGTGCCTTATGTATATTAGCTCATTTAATTACCACAATGTCCTAAAAGACAGGTATTAGTATTATGCTCTTAGGTTTGTCCTATAAATTTTTATTTAATTAGGAAAATACTACTCTTATTCCAAACACTAAGGATACCGCCCCTAGGCCCAGAGTCCCCCAGAAGTTCTCCATACACTGGAACCATAGCTGCTGGTCTGACACTACTTCAAGATGGGTGATCCAATCTTCAGTGTGTTAGGGCCATTGGCAAACCCCCACAAAGATACAGCCAGGGCCTAATTTACTTTGTATTCTATTTTCATTAGCCGACATATAAAAATATGAGATCCTTCCTCTCCCCCTATCATTTACCCACCCTAGTGGCTTGCCTCTGATCCAGCTCTCTACTTCTCCCTGTTTCCCAAACTCTTCCATTATGTTCCATCCATGAACAACTCCTATATCGCCAATCTGTTCTCAAAAAGGTTATTCCTACCACCTCTAGCTTTGGCTATTTTACTCTCTCAAGTTCCATAAGATCATATGGGTTTGTCTTCCTTGCTTCCCAATACAGCATTCATATCATTGCTCCCCCATTATCTTACAAATATCTTCTGTTCTCTCCAGGCTCAGGACAGTCAGATTTGCCACGCTCTTTCTCTTGTGATTTTCATCTATCAACCTCTTGGATATTCCTCAACATTCCCTGTGCTCAGTTTCCCTTTCCATTCCCATTTTTGGTATTATATTAAGTTTCTACAAAGTCTACATATATACCCTATCCAATACCCTGAGCTCTCGACTCCCTAACTTCCTCTTTTCTAACTTTTGCCACCTGTCCGTCAACCACCCCCTGGACCTTGCCATCACCTAGAAATACGCCATCTCTGAAATCACTAATTCAAACATGTCACTCCTCAACCACAACCTACATTTATCCTTCCAGCTTGCTCTTCTGACCACTAACTTATACTCTGTTATCATCCTTACCTCCATTCCATTGGTCCCTCTATATTTTCTGTATTCACTAGTTCCCTGCTGTCTTTACTTTCTTTCCTTCAATTTATATTCCAAGGAGTATCATTTCATTTTGGTGCTCAATAAATACTTACTGAAGAAACGAATCCTTAATATTGTTATCTCCTTCAGCTCTAATATCCAGTCAATCACTAAGTCCTGTAATATACTTCTTTCCATATCCACTGCCACTAAGCAACCATCACCTCTTGGCTAGACTACTAACTAAATTCTCCAATCTACTCTGCACCTTGCTGACAGAGGTCACTTTTCTAACTAAACATCTAATAACTCCTTTTTATTTAAAATCCTTCAATCATGTCCCACTGTTATGACAAAAAACAAAATTTACAACACAGTCTAAAAGGTGCTGCACGATCTGGTCCTCATCTAACTCTCCAATCCAATCTGCCAACACTCTGGTCTTTGCTCTGACCTCCAGCCACATCAGTCTCCTTCCAGATATTCTAATACAGCATGCTCTTTTCCAGTTCAAGGTTTTCCATATTTTGTTCTCACTATAAGGATACCTTTATCCTCCTTTCCTATCCAACCTCACCTAGTTAACTCCTATTTACTATTCCTATTTCAACACAAATGTCACTTCCTCAGGAATCTATCACTAACACATAAAACTACATAGGTCCTCCTATCCTGTTATGCCACCCTGTTATTTTCCTTTAAATCACTTATTATAGTTAATAAATGTTTGTGTAATCATGTCTCTCCACTAAATTGTAAGCTCCACAGGGACAGGGACTAAGTCTATTTTGCTCACCACTGATTTCACAGAACAACGTCCAATATAGAGTTGTGCTCAATAAATATATGAAATAAACTTCTCTCCATAATGGTGGTCCTCAACCTAGTCTGTGAAGCTTTTTAAAAACATGCAGGCCTACAGAATACCACTGAAGATCATGATTCAGTTTGTAGTATATACCAGACTAGAACATTTTTTGCAAGCTTCATACATGATTTTGATGCACAATCAGGGTTGAGATCCATTGTTCTATAAAATCAGACTGTTGGAACTGAAAGAGACTTCTGAAATAATCTGCTCCAGTCTGCTCCTTTTACAGATGAGGAAACTAAGTTATTTCTACTTTGTCTTCATTTATAATAATACTATATCACTAAATTGTTCTTTCACATAGATTTCCCTTTTTAATTCTTCCCTTTCATTTCTATTTATCTAACTAAAGTATCTTCTCTGATATCCTAAATGTTTTAATCACAATAGAAAATGCATTATTCACAATGTACATGGACAGTATTTTTAAAGTGTTCAGTTATAACATACTGTAAGTAAACAACTACTCTTTTTTCACATTTCATTATCATTAAAGGAAAATTTAAACTTTCAAATCTTGTCTTCAGTTATTCTAGGAAAAAAATCAACTCTAAAGTATGCAAACTGTTACACTTTTCATATTAAATAATCTGAAACTAGTTCTTGATTAAAGCAAAAATTACAGCAAACTTTATTTTTCAAAACATCTATAATATAAAAAAATTCGAGGAATGAAGAAAAAAAGCACTGATTTAACCTTTTTCATTAACTATTTACAGAATCCCACTATTCTTATCTGGAGTACTTAAGAGCTCAAACTGTTTGAGGCCTAAACACTTCAATTAATTATTTTAACTTCTTCCTTTGGTTACTTCCTTAACCAAGTTAACTGAAAATCTCCAAGGGATATCACAAAAGTGAAAATGCCCCCTAAATAACTGATGGCTCTGTTCTTTCATTTGGCAAACACTTATTCTGGATCTACTAAGTGCAAGGCTCTACAACACTGGGTCACTGCAAAGTATCATCAGGGTCCAAAAGAATCAGTTCATAGAGTAACAAGTGCAGCTTTAGGGGAACAAAAGGGGGGAGTGGGAGTTTCGAGCTTCACAATAGCACTATTCCATTCAAGAAACTCCAGCGTGTGACAAGGCAAACAATTGTGCCAGATGGCTCAAATCTCTTAACGTGTATTTTGTGACTCTCAACTATCTGGCCCTATGCTTACCTCTGTGCACTCTCTTCTTTGAACTTTTCTTCATTCATTTACCCATTCATTCAGCCACTATTTATTGTGTCAGACACCACTATAGAATGGTGCTGGTAACAAGACAGGTAAGACACCTGTTTTCTGGAGCTGACTGGGGCTGGGGGCAGGAGTAGGGTGGGAGCATTAAAGGGACAAATGCGCAGGACAAGCTAATTTGGGATAAGAACAATGGCTGTGAGGTAAAATAAGATAAAGCTGAGAGACCACGTTGCATTTATTGCTCCCCATACCTAGAAGTATTACCACCATCCCAGGAGTTCTCATAGCACTTCCCACTCTAAATTGTAAATACCAGCACACTCTTTGTAGCCCCCACGACTATGTAAACTACTAGTAACCTGAAATTCTTTCCTCTGTCTAGCACACAAATATGCATTAATGAATATCTATTAATATCAAGTAAATATGTTAACATGTGAACGAAATAGTTGAATGAATGGACTAGCACTGAACTAAAACATTTTCTTTGGTCAAGGAAGCAAGAGAGATTCGCTCCCGAGCCCTAATTAAGCCACAGGTTGTACACCATAGCAGCCAACAGTCCCTGGCCGCAGTCCAGAGTTCCAGCACCTCCCCCTGGGCGCGACAACTACGTCAACAAAAATACCACCCGCGGGGTAGGGACATGCTTCTCCGGAGGACTGAAGCTAGCCTGGCTGCTCCGCGCCATTGCCGCCAGTACCCGCTGCGGAATTCCGAGGCGAGGAGTTTGGGAGAGGGGGCCGCGCGCCCCAGCTCTCCGGCCCTACTCCACCCCCAACCCCGCAAAAGGATTTCTCTCCCACCTCCCTCTTAACTCCGTCGGCGCCGGAGGGAGTGAGGCAGAGAAAGAGGCCTGCACCGAGCTGCCCGAGCCCAGAGTAGACCCATGGGGAGGAGACTGCAGCGGCCAAGCCGAGGGAGAGCTTACATTTAGGGGGAAAAGACGGCCCCAGGAACACTCACCCCAGCGCCTCTAGCGTGTCCAGCACGTCCCCCTCCATCGTAGGTTCGGGACCCGGCTCCGGCCCTCTCATGGTCCTTCGGCCCAAAGCTGTTCACCGCTCCAAGGAGCCCGCCGGAAATTGGCGTTACCGCACCAAGGTTCCGGTGGGGGTCTCGACCAGGACTGTTTAGGACCTTCTCTGACTGAGGGCGCAAAGGTTCCCGGCCTGGAGGCAATCAGTGGTGGTTGCCTAAAACGGCTTTATGTAACAATAATAACTGTTTTAGGTAATAATAAATAATAATAGTAATAAAAAGACTCGTGTTAAGTCTGTGTATTGAAATCTATCTTAGCAAACATCGCGATTCTACCCAAGATCTTAATCTGACTCCTGGGACCTCTCTTTTTATAACAAAAATTCTGAAATAATTATCGAGCTAAAATTAGTACCTATACATATAATTTTTAAATCAATATACACGGCAATACTCCAAGTTTAAGAAATAAAAGAAATTTGTAAAAATAATATTGTTTCATTATGAAATGTAAATCAACGAAGTGATCAGATGTTTGCACCTACCCGTAGAACCTTCTTAAACACACATACAATGTGTTGTATTGCTGACAAAATATAATTGAGTCGTATAAACAAAATACTGTGAGCAGAGTAGTGTAGTTGTGATTTTCAAAAATTGTGACTAATGCTCCATAAAGTTCCAAACAAAACACAATATTCCCTTTGTGTATTATTCACGGAGAGTTGTGTCTATCTAAATGATGGGAGCGAATGTATGTTCTGAGGGGTTACTGCCTCCCTCAAAGACTTTAAGAGTCATAGCAAGTGCTAGTCTCAGTAATCTTGGCAAAAAGTTCCTGTAAAAAAATCAAATAGAAATGAGGTAACTGTTCATCATTAATGTTGATCTTGAGTGTTCTGATGCTGTTTTTCCTTAAAAATAAGTAAAAAACAAAACTGAAGCACAGAAAAAAAATTGGAATTTTTTTTAAAGTATGATAGTTATATGGGAAAGGTAAAAGAGTCTAACATAGTAATTGGAATAATTGGACTTCAACAAGGAGACCACTGAGAAAACGTGGCAGAGGCAAGAATTTTCTGAGAAAAGCCATCGATTTAAAAGCTCTACTAACCCTAAACAAGATAAATAAAATCACGATTTAAGAAAATATTAGTAAAACTGCTGAAAACAAAAGATAAAAGGGAAATCTTAAAATCGGAGAAAAAATATTCAAACTTCAACAATATCATAAGCTAACTTCTCAAGTGAAACAATGAAAACAAGAAAATGGAATTACATCTTTAACATGAATAACTCAAAATCCAGAATTTTATACACGGTGGAAATATTCTTAAGAAATGAAGAAAAATAAAGACATTTTTAGATAAACAAAAACTGATATACATTGTATCCAGCAGACCCACATGAGAAGAAATATTAAAGAGTTTCTTCAATAAAAAGAAAATGATCCCACAATAAAGCAAAAGGAAATGAATAGTACCGCTAGAAAGGGTAAATATGTGAGTAAAATTCAATGTTATTATTGTTCAAAACAGTAATAGCAATGTCTTGCGAAATTTAAAAAATAAAGAGAATTCAAGAGGGGAGGATAACAAAGAGTTAAAGAATTATAAGGTTCTTCTAATGTCTATGAAGTGGTAAAAGAACGAATTTATAGTAGAAAATAAAAGTTGTATGTCACCCTCATTACAATATTCACTAAAGATATAATCATGTATAACAACTAAGGGAAAAATAGAAAAATATTTTAAAAACACTTGATTAAATCTTAAAAAGGCAAAAAAAGAAAACTTAAACCATAAGATAGCTGTGTAGAAATATTAATATCAGAAAAAAATAGCTACTAATGCAAAAGTTTTCGGGGGGCCTTAATTGGGGCCTTTTCTTATTGTTAAAGTTTTCACTTTCCCGGGGGGTTTTACCATTCTTAATTTTCGGTTTATTACCCGGCTTCAAATTTTTTAATTTAAAAACCAACTTAAGGGGGATTTGGGCAATTCCAAATTTTTAAAGGTTTTTAACCGCTTTTTTTTCCTTACTTGTTTTACCAGGCGTTCGAAAAAATCAACATACATACATGAGACTTGGAAAACATGATCTATAAATTTGATCTAAATGATATATAGATCACTGTTCCCTAAAACTTCAGAATATACATTTTTCAATAATTGGCTTCACACTGTACCTGAAAGTCTCATTACAAAGACTGAAAGCATAAAAAGTATGTTCTCTAATTACAGTAGAATTAAACTAAGAGCTGAAGATCCCAGAGCAGCCACCATGGCAATGAGGCCTTCAGACTGCAGGAGCAGGGAAGGCAGCTGTCTCTACAAACCACTTAATAGCAAGAGCTATTGTTAGGGCCACTCTGGCCAGGATACAATGTATGTGTGTGGCTCTGGACAGTGTGTAAACTAAATCTAGCCAGTTCAGCCCTTGCTGTATTCAGTCTCACTTTTATTCACTTATATCTGGGACTTCTTCCCTGACAGGAGAGATACAAGACCAATCTAAGGTAGTGGATGCTGTGACCTCCTTAGAAGACAACAAAATGGTCAGCAACCCCAGCTGGAATTCAAGCTATAATACAGGCCTACCATTTTCCTCCTCTATACCTATATATATTTTCCACACTCTTGGCCAGAATTTCTGTTAATCTGAGTGACAGCCATATTAGCAGAAATTATCCATTTGCAGACATAACAGGAACAGGAGCAACAAGAGGTGCCCCAGTAAGATCTCGGGTTTCAAACAAAATCCTGCCTCTGCTGTGTAGCAGCAACCTGAGATGTTCATGGCAAATAGGTATGTCTGTACAGTATTCTTTGCCTGCAAGTTCACTGGCTTATAAAGAGCCCAAGCTTGTAAAAAGACAATTGCCACAGTTGACATCCTCCCATCCTGGAAGCCGGAGTCTCCAAGCCATAAGAGCCTAAAGTTTTAGAAATAGCACATTCTACAAGTGATGGAGAGGGAGCCAATGCTACTTTCTCCCCTTAGTTCCTAGGTCCATGTTTTCTAGCTCATGAGCACAACTATCACAAGTCATCTGTTGATTCAGCTCATATACCTTAACCTGGAGATCAGCACCTCAATCTGTAGGATGTTGAGCCTAAGCTTATGCCTTTCCTAAGTCTTCAATAGGCCATTACACCATTCTATCTGGACAGCTGATTCTCATAAGGTAAGACTCATAACATAGTAAGTAGCACCTGTAAATATTTTGCTGTTTCACCCATTGTCTCATCATCTTTGCCATAAAATGAGTTCCCTACTTCAAGGCAATGTTGTCATAGGTGAGACATCCTGTGAACCCTCAATTGATGAAGCTAGCAGAAAAACTATGGGCAGGAAAGGCAAACTCTTATCTAGAATCACAACCCTCTCCAAAATGGAATGTAACCAACCTTGCGCCAGGAAGCTGGCTGGAATTCTAAAGAAAAAGCCATGTTCGGCTCTGTTGCTGGCACGTTAACATTCAGTAGTGCAATAACGTACAGTACTTCCATATATTTGCCTTCCTTTCTTGCCTCACTTCATTCTTCCATCTTCCTTCCCTAAGACTGCACTTACTAATGATGTGATAACACCTCAGCTTTTGCCTCAAACTGTTTTCAGGGAACCCAAGCTAGGACAATTGACAGCATTAAGTGCTCTACACTGTTTTAAACACTTTACCTGATTTACTCATTTTTAAAGTAAACTTTTAAAAGAAATTAAAAGCAAAATATAAATACAGACAAGAACAGAATTAGTCAACTTAAGTGAAGGGAAACAGGCTGTTGAGTCAATACAGAAGTCATCCTTGCCACCAAAGCCTCTCTGTTCTGGGCCTTTTAGGAAAGCTCTGAGGTGACTGAGGATAGAGTCTGGCTGACATTCATGGGCTGGATCAACTTGTCCTCCTATTATTGAATGTATCTTCTGTACTAGATACATTCTCATCGGCCTTAAGATGAAACACAAAGATCCATCTTTTGGGCCCATTCCTTTATATTTAACCATGGACCTCTCCCCTAGACCTTCTAATTTTCCATCCAAGCCATTTGCTTTCCCAAGAGTCAATGTATATCCATACCTCCAACAAGGTGAACTGCAAGAAAAAACTGTCCTATGATAGTCCCTGGGCTGGGGAAGAGAGAGGATATTTATCTGCTTAGCTCCCTCTGTATCTTCCCCACTGGCCAAAAATTTCCCTGCTCTTTAGGTTGTGTCATTTTCCCCTTTGACAGGTTATCTAGGTGCCAGATCCCACATCCCAAGTCTGGGTTTTCTCCAAGTGCAGAAATGACAGAAGGAGCCCAAAACTCCACATGTGTATGGCTGTGTGACAATGACAAAGGAGGAGGATTTAAAACTATTAGGGCAAGAAACAAGTAAGCCTCAGACAGAGGCCCAAGAGGAGTCAAGTAGTTGTAGCAGTGGCTGAGGTGAAACGAGCAGCTAACAGTCCAGGAAGAAATCTAAGAAGGCACATAAAATCTGTGTCCAACATACGCATGACTCAAAAGGCCATGCCTGATCTGGCTTTTGCATACCCCTCCAAACTCATCTACAAACACTCTCCGCATTGTTCACTATACAGGCCTCTAATCTGTTCCTCCGTTGCACTGTGTCCCACATTTCTAGAGTGCTCAGAAAATATTTGTGGAATGCAATGCCATGCAATTCAAACTTAGTATCCAAGTATATATTGTTTTGGATTCTGTGAATATTCTCAAACTTGTAGCCTTAATATTACCTGTTATCAGGAGGTATCAACTTCTGTGGCAATTTCTAGATTTCATCAAGAAGACATCAGTAATAGTGCAAGACACTATTAAGCAGTTACTGATTGTTTGATTAGAAGAATGATGGTCCTTGTACCCCGGATCGACTACCTAATGTGCAGGTCCCAATACAAAATGAAAAGGTTTAAAATTAAGAATTTCGAGATAGCAACAACAGAGCATTAAACCAAGCATGGAGCTCTGCTAAGAGCAGGTTTGCAGCTGCACAGGTCACATGCCAATAAAGCTGGCCCTCCTCGTACCCACCAAAAGGCCAAGAAGAATTTGTGACTTCCAGCATTGAATTATAGGAGGCTCTATGGTAAAACTGTACTCTTTTAGCCCTCCCAGACTATATTATATGTATAGAAAACCCAAAGAGAGTTTCTACTGGGCATTATACAAACTAGAGAAGTCAGTAGCCATTCTCTCTTAACATAAGCTCTTTGGGCCCATGAACAACAGAAGCAAGATTCTTGAAAGGTAGAAGTGTGAGACTATATCCTTGACCAATATACAGTTACTATGTCTAGAGGTTGGCAGTTCTGCTTGTTCCCTGATACTGCCTGTAATGTGATAATGTCCCAGTGGAACTGAGCCAGACTTCAACTCGGCAGCTCGAACATCGTATACTAAATGGCCTTCTGAATGGACTCATCTAGGACTAAATATTCTGTTTGAAATAATGTTATCCTCATTTGTAAGATTTCTTACTCAAGCTGGAAAAAGACATTACTGTGAATCCCAGAGACAAGAGGGTGGCCCCATAAACTGATGCAATGTTATGTGTGGTATCGAGATAAATTAACTGCTGTAACAAACTCAGAATCTCAGTAGAATAAAATACAATTGTGTCTAGCTCATGTCATAGTCTGATGAGGTATTTGGTGGGAGGGTATGTCATACTGTAGTTCCGCAGATGGTCATAACAATGACATCAATATCATATGCTCTTTGGCAACATGACTTTGCCACTCTCCCTTCAGGAAGTAGTTTCCCTGTTAAATCAAAGCAGGCCTAGCAACTACTTCAATCTACAGAATGTGGTAGAAATGATGCTGTGCCAATCTAGGTATAGTCAGTTCTTAATTGGCTGGCTACTTCCATTTCCTGCCTCTTTGAATGCCCTCTGATGGGATGCTTCCTCTTGGAACCAGGCACCAGGCTAGGAGAATCTAGAGCTATGTGGAGAAGCCACATGTAGGCACTCCAGTTGACAGTCCCAGCTGGATTTCCAGCAGACAGCCAGCATCATCTGCCAATTTAAGTGGACTTCTTTTGGTCATCCATCCCAGTTGATCCATCAAATAACTACAATCCTATCCAAAATGGCCTGCAATTGCGTGAGAGATCTCAAGTGGTAAAAACCAGTTAAGCTTAGACAAGTCACAGAATCATAAGAGATAATGATACAGTTATTTAAGCCACTAAGTTTTGAGGTGGTTTATTAGGCAGCATTTGGGGACTTAAGATCCTTCCTGTGACTGCCATTTTGACACGTGGCAACCAAAGTCAGCATATAAAAAGAAAATGAGAGAATAGAGGATTATACAAAGAGTTTTGTGGTAATTCTAAAAGAAAGCACAACACTTTCTGCCCACACTGCACAGATTAAATTACCCCCACATTACCCCAATCTATCTGCAGGGAAGCTAGGATATATAGTCCTTCTGTGTGCCTAGAAGAAAGAATAAATGGTTGGTGAAGACATCACAATTTTTACTACCACAATATATTTTTTAAAAGACTTATCTCCCAGTTAGAAACATCTGGCAGGGAGTATCTGAGTCCCTTGATCCTACTTGCTGGCTACATATACTCTCTCATTATTGGCTCTTTCCTGGAAATTTTGTTTTTTCTAGCACTAGAGATTATAATATTGGCCTGTGCTGTTGCATCACCCTCCAGATCTCAGAATTCTGTTGCTTAGAAATATACTAAGTTGCAACAAAATAAAAATAAAAACAAATCAACAACAAAAACTTAGCTCATATTGGAAACCAAAAGAAAAACACCTTCTTAGCAATAGGCTAAAGAGAGTCCTTTATATAATAAATCTTTCTGGAGAAAAAGCAGAATACACTTCCATTAATGCCCAGGCAGAGAAACAGTCCATCAAATACTACAAACAACCAAGGTGACAAGTCGGCTCAGAAAGAAAAATTTCCAGAAAATAAGCTTAAAAATATAGAAATATGTGACTTAAATGACAGAGAATTTGGGATGGTACTTCTGAAAAAGCTCAATGAGATTTAAAATAACTCATATCAACAATTTCAGGAATTGAAAAACAACTAGATCAGCAGAATGAGGTTTTTAGGAAGGAGATTGAAACCCTCAAAAAGAACCAAGTAGAACTTCTGGAGATGAAGAACACACTAAAAGAGATGAAAAATGAAACAGCAAACTTGAGAACAAGAGTTGGCCAAATGGAGGAAAGGATCAGTGATATAGAATACAGAAATCTAGAAATAAATCAGAAGGAAGACAAGAGAAACCAAAGAATGAAAAATAATGAGAGAGAAATACAAGAACTAGCTGATACCATCAGGAAAGGAAACATAAGAAAAATGGGCATTCTTGAAGGGGAGGAAAAGATGCAGGGATTAGAAAGCATTTTTGGACAGATAGTTAAGGAGAATTTTCCAAATCTAAGGAATGAGCTGGAGCGTGGAATTCAAGAAGTCGACAGAACACTCGATTATCTCAACCCAAAAAGGCCTTCTCCAAGACACATTGTATTAAAATTATCAAAAATCAATGACAAAAAAAGAATTCTCAGGGAAGCCAGGGAAAAGAAGATGGTAACTTATAAAGGAAAACTCATTATATTATCGTCGGACAAACCTTATAAGCACAAACCTTGTAAGCCAGAAAGGAGTGGAATCAAATATTCAAACTATTAAATGGAAGGAACTACCAACCAAAACAATGTATTCAGCTAAGCTCTCCTTTAGATATGAAGGAGAAATAAAGACCTTTCCAAGCATACAAAAATTGAGATAATTCTCCACTACGAGGCCTGAGTTATAGAAAATACTGAAAGGGGTCACTTCGCCTAAAACAAAATGACAAAAAAATACATAATTACTAGTAAGGTGACTAGCAGGCAGATAGATGCAGAGGAGTGCAATCTTTATTAAGAACAGGGCATTATAAGCTTAAACAATAAGA
>NW_011888800.1:4786002-4790219 GCF_000151845.1 Pteropus vampyrus | reverse complement strand
ATACATAATTACTAGTAAGGTGACTAGCAGGCAGATAGATGCAGAGGAGTGCAATCTTTATTAAGAACAGGGCATTATAAGCTTAAACAATAAGATATTTGCTATTGCAAGATAGTAATGAACATTCAGCATACATAGGGACAAACTGAGACAACAATGACTGAAAAGAGGAGATTCAAAGATCCAAATTCTCAAAGCAAAATGGAGATAAGGCATGTGCAAAAGAAAATGGACTACTATATATATATATAACTGTCCTCTACATATACATAATGGTAACTACACACCAAAGATTCAGAACTGAAGTGTATAACATAAAACAAGAAAGATCAGAGGGAAAATCCACAAAACCCAACCAGAATATTAAAAAAACAAAAACAAAAACAAAAAACAGAATCACAAAGACAAGGAGCAATGAAAACACCAAGCTACCAGAAAGCAAAAGATTATTTCGATAATCATCCTAAATGTAAATGGACTGAACTCATCAATAAAAAGGCACAGAGTTGCAGAATGGATCAAAAACCAAACTCCAATCATATGCTGCCTCCAGGAGACACATCTCAGTTCCAAAGATAAATATAGACTCAAAGTGAAAGGGTGGAAAATGATATTTCAAACAAAAGGCATTCAGAGAAAAGCGGGAGTAGCAGTACTAATATCAGACAAAATAGACTTCAAAATAAAAAAGGTAAAGGAGACCTAAATACTCCACTGGCAGATATGGACAGATCATCCAAACAAAAAATCAATAAGGAAATAACATCCTTAAATGGCACTTTACCAACTGGACATAATCAACATTTACAGAGCCTTTCATCCCAAAAGAGCTGCTTATACATTCTTCTCTAGTACACATGGAACATTCTCAAAGATTGACCACGTACTGGGACACAGAGATAACCTCAACAAATATGAGGGTTAAAATCATACCAACCATATTCTCTGATCATAATGCTTTGAAGCTGGAGATCAACTGTAAAAAAAAAAAAGTGGGAAGAACCACAGATACATGGAGATTAAACGACATATTACTGAAGAATAATTGGGTCAGAGAAGAAATAAAAAAAGATCAAGAGATAGATAGAAATGAATGATAATGATAGTACAACATATCAAAACTTTTGGGACATGGCAAAAGCAGTAAGAGGAGGAAAGTTCATATCATTACAGGTCCATCAAAAAACAAGAACAAGCCCAAATAAACAACCTAACACTTCCTCTTTAAAAACTAGAAAAGGAGGAACAAATGAAGCCTAAAATCAACAGAAGGAAAGAAATAATCAAAATTAGAGTAGAATCAAATGAAACTGAAAACAAAAAAAAGAAAAAGAAAAAGAAAAAAGAGAAAGGACAAAAATAAACAAAAACAGGGATGAAAGAGGAGAAATTATGACAGACAGCAGAAATACAAAGGATCATACAAGAATACTATGAAAAAGTATATAACACCAAATTTAATAACCTAGAAGAAATGGACAATACTTAGAAAGATACAACCTTCCCAGACTGAATCAAGATCTGGAAAACCTAAACAGACTGATCAGCAGTATGGAAATTGAAACAACCATCAAAAACTACCAAAAAGTGAAAGTCCAGGACCAGATGACTTCACCATTGAATTCTACCAATTCAAAGAAGATTTAATACCTATTCTCCTTGAACTCTTCCAAAAAATCAAAGAGGAAGCAACACTTCTTAACTCATTTAATAAGGCCAATATTATCCTGATACCAAAACCTGGTAAAGATAACACAAAAAAAGAAAACTACAGACCAGTATCTCTCATGAACACAGATGCAAAAATCCTAAATAAGATACTAGTGAATCAAATACAGCAACATATTAAGAAGATTATACACCATGATCAAGTGGCTTCATCCCAGGGGCACAGGGATGGTTCAACATACTGAAATCAATTAATGTGATATGCCACATAAACAAAAAATAAGAATCATATGATCATATCAATAGATGCAGAAAAAGCCTTTGACAAGATACAGCATCCATTTATGATCAAAACACAACAAAATTGTTACAGAAGGAAAGTACCTTAACATAATAAAGGCCATCTATGACAAACCCTCAGACAAAATCATACTTAATGGTGAAAAACTAAAAGCTTTTCCTCTAAGAACAGGAACAAGACAAGGCTGTCCACTAATACCACTGTTATTCAGCGTAACATTGGAGGTCCTAGCAAAATGCAATCAGGCAAGAGAAAGATATAAAAGGCATCCAAATAGGAAACGAAGAAGTCAAACTGTCACTATTTGTGGATGACATGATTCTCTATATAGAAAACCCTAAAGACTCTACAAGAACACTACTAGAAACAATAAGCAAATACAGTAAAGTTTCTGGATATAAATCAATGTTCAAAAATCCATAGCGTTCTTACACTCTAATAATAAAGTGTCAGAAAAAGAAGTGGAAAAAATTATTCCTTTTGCAATTACAACAAAAAGAATAAAATACCTAGGAATAAATTTAACAAAACATGTGAAGGACCTATATATAAAAAAAAAAAAAACTATAAGACCCTAGTAAAAGAAATAGAAGATACAAAGAAATGGAAAAATATTCCATGTTCTTGGATCAGAAGAATCAACATAGTTAAAACAACCTTATTACCTAAGCATTATACAGATTTAATGCAATCCCCATCAAAATCCCATTGGCATGTTTTAAAAGAATAGAACAAAAAATCATCAGATTTGTAGAGAAGAACAAAAGACCCCGAATCGCCAAAGCCATCCTGAGAAAAAAGAACGAGGCTGGAGGGCATCACTCTGCCCAACTTCAATTATACTACAAAGTGACAGTAATCAATATGGCATGGTATTGGCAGAAAAACAGGCACACAGACCAGTGGAACAGAATCGAGAGTCCAGAAGTAAATATATATATATATATATATATGCAAATAATTTTTGACAAAAGAACCAAAAACATACAGTGGAGAAAGGAAAGTCTCTTCTATAAACGGTGCTGGGAAAACTGGAAAGCCACCTGCAAAAGAATGAAACTAAACTGTTGTCTATCACCACACACCAAAATTAACTCAAAATAGATTAAGGACCTGAATATAAGACTGGAATCAATAAAATGCATAAAAGGAAACATAGGAACTAAACTCAAGGACCTTGGACTTAAAGAGGATTTTATGAATTTGACCTTGAAAGCAGGGAAATAAAAGCAAAAATAAATGAATGAGACTACATCAAACTAAAAAGCTTCTGTACAGCAAAAGAAACTGTCAACAAGGTAAAGGGACAGCCATTCAAATGGGAAAATATATTTGCAAGCAACACCTCCAATGAGGGCCTAATATCCAAAATATACAAAGAACTCATACAACTCAATAATGACAACAACAACAACAAAAAAATCAATCCAGTCAAAAAATGGACAGAGGACCTAAACAGACACTTCTCCCAAGAAGACATACAAATAACCAACAAACATATGAAAAGATACTCAACAACACTAGCTATTAGGGAAATACAAATCAAAATCAAAACTACAATGAGATGCCATCTCACACCTGTTAGAATAGTTGTTATCAACAGGACAAGTAATAACAAGTGTTGGAGAGGATGCAGAGAAAAAGGAAGCCTCATACACTGCTGATGGGACTGCAAATTGGTACAGCCACTATGGAAAACAGCATGGAGTCTCTTCATAAAACTAAGAATTGATCTACCATATGATCCAGCAATCCCTCTGCTGGGTATTTACCCCAAAGACTTGAAACCCCAAAGACTTGAAACCCATATCCGAAAAGATATTTGCACATTGATATTCACGGCAGCATTATTCACAGTGGCCAGTACATGGAAGCAATCAAAGTGTCCTACGATGGATGATTGTCTAAAGAAGCTTGGTACATATATACAATGGGATATTACTCAGCCATAAGAAGAGATGAAATACTGCCATTTGTGACAATGTAGATGGATCTTGAGATAATCATGCTAAGAGAAATAAACCAGACAGAAAAAGTTGAAAACCATATGATACCACTTATATGTGGGATATAAACCCAAAAGCAACAAATGAACAGGACAAACAGACTCATATACATGAACAACAGACTAGGAGTTACCAGAGGGGAGGGGAGAGGGGTGAGGGGAGGTAGACGGAGTAAAAGGGGTCAAATACGTGGTGACAGAAAGAAATCTAACTATGGTGGTGAACATGCAATGCAATATATA
>NW_011888800.1:4782481-4784737 GCF_000151845.1 Pteropus vampyrus | reverse complement strand
GAGGGGTGAGGGGAGGTAGACGGAGTAAAAGGGGTCAAATACGTGGTGACAGAAAGAAATCTAACTATGGTGGTGAACATGCAATGCAATATATATACGTCTTATTGTCGAATTTTACACCTGAAACTTACTAGTTTTGTTAACCAATGTCACCATAATAAAAAAATTTTTAAATAATAAAAATAAAATCATAAGATCACTTGAATAGATACAGAAAAAGCATCTGACAAACTTCAGCATCCATTTTTAATAAAAACTTTAGGCAAAGTAGAAGTAGAGGAACATATCTCAACATAATTCAGGCCACATAAGACAAACTCACAGTTACCATCATACTCAACAGTGAAAAACTGAAAGCTTTTCATCTAAGATCAAGAACAAGACAAGGATGTTCACATTCACCACTGTTATACAACATAGTATTAGAAGTCCTAGATACAGCATTCAAACAAAAAAGAAAAAAAGGTATCCAAATGGGAAAAAAGAAATGAAACTCATTATTGCAGATGATATGATACTGTAGATAGAGAATCCTAAAGATTCCACCAAAAAACTATTAGAACTGATAAATTAATTCACTAATGTAGCAGGATACAAAATTAATATTCAGAAATTGGTTGCATTTTATACACCAATAACAAACTATCAGAAAGAGAAATTAAGAAAATAATCCCACTTACAACTGCATCAAAAAGAATACAATACTTAGGAATAATTTTAACTAAGGAGGTAAAAGACCTGTAATCAGAAAATAATGCATTAAAAAAAGAAACTGAAAAAGATTCAAATAAATGGAAGAATATACAGTGCTCATGGATAGGAAAAATTAACACCATTGAAATGTCAATACTACCCAAAGCAATCTACAGATTCAATGTAATCCCTATCAAAATACCACTGGAATTTTTCACAGGAGTAGAACAAATAATCCTAAAATTTATATGGAACCACAAAATATTGCCAAAAGTCAAGGCAATCAGGAGAAAAAAAGAACAAAGTTGGAGGGATCACACTACCTGATATCAAACTATACTACAAGATTATGGTAATCAAAGCAGCATGGTACTGGCATAAAAACAGGCACATAGGTCAATGGAACAGAATAGAGAGCTCAGAAATAAACCTATGCCTCTATGGTCAATTAATCTATGACAAAAGAGGTGAGAATATACAATGGGGGAAATATATGCTCTTCATTAAATAATGTTGGGAAATCTGGACAGATAAATGCAAAAAATATATAAAAGTAGACCCCTTTCTTACACCATATATAAGAATGAATTCAAATGGATTAAAGACTTAAAAGCAAGACTTGAAACCATAAAACTCCTAGAAGAAAACATAGGCTAGTAAACTCTTAGATATAGCTCTTAGTAATATTTTTTTTGGATATGTCTTCTTGGGCAACAGAAACAGAAAAAAAATTTTAAAAATGGAACTACATCAAACTAAAAAGATTTTGCACAGAAAAGTAAACCATCAACAAAACAAAAAGACACCCTACTAAATGGGAGGAGATATTCAACAATGATACATCCAATAAGAAATTAATATCCAAAATAAAAGAAACTCACCAAAAAACCAACCAATCTGACTAAAAAATTAGGCAGAGGACCTGAATAGACATTTCTTTAATGAAAACATACAAATGGCCAACAGACATATGAAAAGATGTCCAATACCAGTAATCATCAGAGAAATGCAAATTACAACCAAAATGAGATATCATCTCACACAGAATGGTTATCAATATATCAACAAACAAGTGTTGGAGAGGATGTGGAGAAAAGGGAATATTGGTGGGACTGTAAGTTGGTACAGCCACCATGGAAAACACTATGGAGGTTCCTCAAAAAATTAAAAATAGAACTACCATATGACCCAACCATTCCATTTCTGGGTATTTATGTGAAGAAATTCAAAACACTAATTCAAAAAGATATAAGCCCTCCTATGTTCATTGAAGCATTATTTACAATTGCCAAGATATGGAAGCAACCTACATGTCCATCAATAGACAAATGGATAAAGAAGTGGTACATATATACAATGGAATATCAGTCACAAAAAAGAATGAGATTATGCGAAGTGAAATAAGTCAGAGAAAGGCAAATACCATATGAATTCACTTATACGTGGAATCTAAAAATAAATGGAGATGCAGCTGAGGAGGAGGAAAAAAAATGGCATAGATGATAGAGGTTCTGTTCATCCCTCTGGTGACCAAATCAAAGTTGTGATGGAAACAAGGAGCAG
>NW_011888800.1:4780421-4782431 GCF_000151845.1 Pteropus vampyrus | reverse complement strand
AAAATGGAACTACATCAAACTAAAAAGATTTTGCACAGAAAAGTAAACCATCAACAAAACAAAAAGACACCCTACTAAATGGGAGGAGATATTCAACAATGATACATCCAATAAGAGATTAATATCCAAAATAAAAGAAACTCACCAAAAAACCAACCAATCTGACTAAAAAATTAGGCAGAGGACCTGAATAGACATTTCTTTAATGAGAACATACAAATGGCCAACAGACATATGAAAAGATGTCCAATACCAGTAATCATCAGAGAAATGCAAATTACAACCAAAATGAGATATCATCTCACACAGAATGGTTATCAATATATCAACAAACAAGTGTTGGAGAGGATGTGGAGAAAAGGGAATATTGGTGGGACTGTAAGTTGGTACAGCCACCATGGAAAACACTATGGAGGTTCCTCAAAAAATTAAAAATAGAACTACCATATGACCCAACCATTCCATTTCTGGGTATTTATGTGAAGAAATTCAAAACACTAATTCAAAAAGATATAAGCCCTCCTATGTTCATTGAAGCATTATTCACAATTGCCAAGATATGGAAGCAACCTACATGTCCATCAATAGACAAATGGATAAAGAAGTGGTACATATATACAATGGAATATCAGCCACAAAAAAGAATGAGATTATGCGAAGTGAAATAAGTCAGAGAAAGGCAAATACCATATGAATTCACTTATACGTGGAATCTAAAAATAAATGGAGATGCAGCTGAGGAGGAGGAAAAAAAATGGCATAGATGATAGAGGTTCTGTTCATCCCTCTGGTGACCAAATCAAAGTTGTGATGGAAACAAGGAGCAGCAGCAAGGAAAAATTGCCTGGGATCTTGATGAAGAAGCCATACAACTTAGGGAGAAATACAAGAAATCATCCTGCAACAGCAGAAGGTAGGACAGGGTGAGGACGCTGGGCTGCCAGGTTTCGAGTGGCTGAGTGAGATGGAGGCTGAAGTAGTGGCAGCAGCAGAAGCCTTTTAAAGAGGCCGCGTGCGCAAATGGATTTTTGCAGTGACAGTCTTGCTCGCTCTGAGCACCAGTGCCAATTTGGCTACGCGCAGGGGCACCAGGGACTTACAGGAAGACACTGTTGGGGTGGGGCTGAGGCGAGACTCGCTCTGTACAGAAGTGCCGGTGGTATCCATTGTTTCCTGTTGAGCCCTCAACCCCCCAGTGTGCTACAGGCAGCACCGCCATAGCCATGACGCCATCGAACTGGATAACAGAGGTCGCTCTGCCCAGAGGATTCCCTGAAACTCCGCCTCCCCCAACTTGCGGCTGCACTCAAACCACAGCCAAAATGGGAAGACAAAGAAGCAGAAACCATATGAGAGAAGAGAACAGAGATCCAGATATAAGGGAGTCAAGTCATCTAACAGATGCAGAGTTCAAAACACTGGTTATAAAGATGCTCAATGAACTTTTGGGAAATGTAGATAAATTCAATGAGAACTTCAACAAAGAGATAAAAAAACATAAAAATGGAAATTATAAAAAGGAACCAGTCTGAAATGAAGGACACATTATCTGAGATGAGAAGTATATTAAATGGAAGAAACAAAGGAAGAAACAAAGTGAATAAAGGATCAAATGCCCTATCTAGAGAATGAGAAAGCTGCACAAATGCCCTATCTAGAGGAGGGAAGGACACACCATCAGTATGGCAAGAGATAAGATGCCAAGACTATAAAAATAATTTAAGGAGCACAGAGGACACTATTAAGGGTCCAAATATCTGTCTGATTGGTGTAACTGAAGAAAATCAAGATGTTGAACAACCGTTTGAAGAAATAATGATGGAAAACTTCCTTAACCTGGTGAAGGAAATGGGCATAAGACCCCAGGAAGCTCAGAGAATCCCCAAAACCAGGAATCCAAAGAGGCCCACACCAAGACACATTATAATTAAAATGCCAAAGGTTAAATACAAAGAAAGAATATTAAAAGCAGCAAGAGAAAAAAAGATAGTTACCTATAAGGAAACACCC
>NW_011888800.1:4775232-4780371 GCF_000151845.1 Pteropus vampyrus | reverse complement strand
CCACACCAAGACACATTATAATTAAAATGCCAAAGGTTAAATACAAAGAAAGAATATTAAAAGCAGCAAGAGAAAAAAAGATAGTTACCTATAAGGAAACACCCGTAAGACTGGCAGCTGATTTCTCAAAAGAAACTATGCAGGACAGAAGGGTTTAGCAAAAAATATTTGACAGGATGAACCAAGGATACTTTATCCAGCAAAGCTATCATTAGAGTTGAAGGACAGATGAAAAGCTTCCCAGACAAAAATAAGCTAAAGGAATTTATTAGCACCAAGCCAGTACTACAGGAAATGTTGGAGGGACTTCTTTAAGAAGACTCACTTCAGATTAAGAGATACACACAGACTAAAAGGAAGGGGATGGAAAAAGATACTGCTTTGATGGACCTAGAAGGTATTTAAGTCAGACAGAGAAAGATAAACACTATATGATTTCACTTACATGCAGAAATCTACGAAATAAAAGAACAAACTAATCAATAACAGACTCACAAATATAGTGGACAATTTGGTTATGGACAGAGGAGAGGGGAGGTTGGGGGGCTGGGAGAATGGGGTGAAGGGTTAAAGAAGTACAAATTAGTAGCTGATGGATGGTCACGGGGATGGAGAGTGTGGTATCGGGAATGCAGTTAGCATTAATACGTTGACGTGGAGGGTCTCGAGAGGGAGGGAGAAATTGGGGGAATCGTTTTACGAATTATATAGATATCTAACCAATGTACTATATTCTTGAAACTAATTAAAATAATTTTTTTAAAAAATTAAAACAAGGAATCCTTTTCATTCCAGCCTCCTCTGTTAATCAGTTAGGACTGTCATAGGATAGAGAGATGGAAAAGGCTGAAAATTACTCAGAGTAGAGTGGTGGGAATAATAATCCCTGAAAAACTAAAAGTGGATAAGATAATGGCCCAGGGAGGAGAGGAGGGTGCAGGAGGTTATGTCTACCTAACCACTCCATCCCCATGTCCAAGACAAAAGCATCAAGATATTAGGGAGTGGAGCCCCTAATAGAAGAAAAGGGATTATAAATATCTGAGAGCTGGTAGGACAAAGCTGAGATTTTCTTGAAGACATTCAGAAGCCCATTTGGAGATGATAATATCCAGAGAAAAGAGTCTAAGGGCTACATCTTAGTTTGAACCATCAACTTTCCTTCTAGCTTGTCCAGCTCCATTCATCAGAAAGAGTCAGGAGTTAAAAATCTATGCCAGGTGGACATGGACAATAGACTAGTGGTTACCAGAGGGGAGGGAGGAGGTAGACAGGGTAAAAGGAGTCTAATTTGTGGTGACAGAAATCTAACTATAGGTGAACACACAGTGTAAATATATATATATATATATATATTTACACACACACACACACACACACATATATATGTATATATATGTGTGTATATATATGCCTTACTGTTAAAGTGCACAGCTGAAACTTATTGCATTTCGTTAACCAATGTCACCATAAAAATAAATAAATAAATTTAAATTAAAAAATCTATGTTGGGGCCCACTGTCTTGCAATGAGGACCATGTCTAGAGCATTGTGGAATTTGTGCCTCAAGAAATGATGAAGGAGAAAATGTGAAGACCACAGGAATCTCCTTATAGGCAGCCTCCTGGTCTTCTGATTCCTGAAGAATGGTAATATTAACAGAAACTGGGGACTTTCCAGTGACCAAGGCAGAGGGAGAGAATAAAATAAAACACAGATTTGTAACACACCCATTCAGAGCTCTGGGGTTTCCTCTTAGATCCCTTTTAGCTGAAGAGAAGATGCAACTAACCTGGAGATCTCCACTTCCCACACCACCACCAACTGGAGCAATTCCAGTTTATTTTCTTGTTCTCAGAGTTTATAGATAAAACTAGCATTTCTTTAAACAAAGATTTTTAACTTAAACATTTTTTCAGAACTACTACTGCAAAGCATCATTCCAGATGCATTTTGGTTCCCAGCTTTTCGGTGTTATTTAATACAAAAATAGAAATTTGACTCACTTCACCTGTGATGGCCCAGAAGCAGAGATGTCTGCCACTGAGAACCACCTGGAAAGCTTTCTACACAGAGATATATTCAGGCTCTGTCCTCAGAGATTCTGATCCAGTTAAAGAGATGGGGCCTAGGGAAAATGGATTTGAACTGCATGAGTCTGCTTGTACACAGATATTTTTCAATAAACATATACAATACTGTAAATGTATTTTTCCTTCCTTATGACTTTATTAATAACATTTTCTTTTCTCTAGCTTACTTCATTGTAAGAATATAATATATATGTAACATACAAAATATGTGTTAACCAACTGTTATCAGTAAGGCTTCCAGTCAATATTCGACTATTGGTAGTTAAATTTTGGGAGAGTCAAAGTTATATGAGGATTTTTGACTGCATGGGGGTCAACACCCCTACTCCCTGTTTTGTCCAAGATTTAACTATATTTTAAAGTTCAGATGATTCTAATGAAGAGTAAGCCTTCGAAACTACCATTGTACTAAATATTTACATATATTTTGAATTGAAACAACAGTGTAAATCAGCTAACTTCCCCTATAAGTTACAGATTTAAAAGTTTTTAAATACAGTTTTAAAATATATTTCAAAAGTGTGGGGGAGAGATGGGGAAGTAAAGGAGATGTAATGAGGTACCTTTCGTGATGCTCGTCTTTCCAGTTCTCCTCGAAATATACACGTGTATATCCATCTCTCTCCAACTGGTCTTCACATACAACTTTTATGTCTGCATTCATTATGCATTTAATACTTCGCTTTTCTGTTTTTTTCCAGTCCGAGCCACTGCTCCAGCAGCCAAGCCATTGCGGAGTCTCGTTCTTGTTACCCAGGCCAGTGACTCTCCTGCCTGAACCTGGTTTTTATAGATTACTCAGGTGATTCAGGTGATCAGCCAGATTTGGGAACTGCAGCCTAAGTACTATTTTCAACAACCTACCGTGCTCTTGCCTGTCTTAACACTTCAGTGTTGTGTCCCTTCCAGGTGAATAATACTAAAGGTGATAAACCCTCTTCCTTTGGAAGACTTTGAAACTAATCAACAAAGCATTAGTTTCACAATCTGAAACACATTTCTTCACACATATTGAAAAAGTTGTGCAAATATCTAAGCCCTGAATAAATGCATGAATTAAAACCTATTTCCCCATACATAAAAGAAGGGAAAAAACCTTATGAGTAGGTTTGTGAGGAAAGAGAGTTTTGAGTTATGAAGTTTCCTGCACTGAGTTAGGAATAATGTGAACTTAATTCAGATTGATTATTAAGAGCACTTTGTTTAAATGTCACTGGATAGTTCTAATCTGATTGAATTTGTAACTGGAAATTCTGTAAAGGTAGCAGGTTCTGAATTAAAAGTATTGCTCAAAAATAAGCAATTGCTATTATGTATCGACTTAAATTTTGCCCAGCCAGCAATAACTTCTGAAAATACCTTTTTGGGGAGATGTATGTCTTACACTTTTTAGAGCAAAGTGAAAAGTCTGATGGGAAAGACTTTGTTTAGTGGGTTTTTGTGTTCGTGAAGGCTTAATATGTCTAAATAAACATTTTTCAGTTTCTAAGATGTAGAAGAAGAGATTAACTTTAGCAACAAATATATAATTTGATTCCCTCAAGTGAAATAGCCACTGAATTCAGGAAGAAAACGTACAAGGATTTAAAAAAAAATTCCATGCTAAATAAGAAATATTTTGAGACTGTGATGGGAAACATCTGATAGAATTTAGTGCAAGTTATAAAGATATATACTAATTAAGTTCTAGAACTGAGACATGGGTCAGATTAAAGCATAACTGGTAATAGATCATGATTATCAACTAATTACTGTATTTCCTTAATTATAATGTAACACTGCTTGCGAGATGTACTATAGATCTAACAGTGGTTTTTATCAAGGTGTGGGATGTATATATAGATTTTAAGATTTTCAAGATATCAAAAAATGTATATAATAAAAACCAAGAAATAGGATAATTTGTTCATAAATGAATAGTCCTTAAAAAGATATGTTGACTTTTAGCAAGTTCTTGTTTAAACTATCATTTATTTGATGAGTGAAGTTTTTTAACTTGCTTTGCTGAAATTTTAAAGAGATGTTTTTCTGGGCTGAAACAGTAATTGTTGCTGTGCAGTTAAAAAAAATACATGTTGACAAAAATAAATTGGGCTTCCTCAAAATTAAAAATTTTTGTGCATCAAAGGACAATGTCAATAAAGTGAAAAGACCCACATAATGGGAAAAATATTTGCAAATCATATATTTGATAAGACACTTGTATCGAGTATATCAAGAACTCTGACAACTCAATAATAAAAAGACAAGTAACCCAATTAAAAGATGGGCAAATGATCTGAGTAGACATTTCTCCAGAGAAGATGTACTAATGGCCAATAAGCATGAAAAGATGCCGGACGTTATTGATCACCAGGGAAATGTGAATGAAAATCATATCTACTAGGATGGCCATAATCAAAAAGTCAATTAATAATGAATTTTGTCAAGAGTGTAGAGAAAGAGGAACTCTCACGCCTTTCTGGTGGAAATGTAAAATGGTGCAGCCACTGTGGAAAACAGTCTAGCAGTTCCTCAAAAAGGTAAACAGATCTGGCAATCCCACTCCTATGTATACTCCCAAGAGCAATGAAAACATGTCCATACAAATACTCATGTGAATGTTCATAGCTGCATTGTTCATATCCAAAAAGTGAAAATCACTCAAATGTCCATTAACTGATGAATGGATAAACAAAATGTGGCATATCCATATAACAGAATATTATTTGCTTTTAAAGAGAAATAATGATATATGTATAGATGAACCTTGAAAATATACTAAGTGAAAAAAAGTCAGTCATAAAAGACTATGTATTGTGATTCCACTTATATAAAATATCTAGAATGAGTAAATCTATAAAGACAAAAAATATATTAGTGGTTGCTTAAAGCTGGGGCAGGGGGTTGTGGTGGATTTAGGAGTGATATCTGAAAGGTACAGGGTTTCTTTTTCAGGTGATGACAATAGTCTAAAATTAATTGTGATGTTTGCACAACTCTGTGAAGGTATTAAAATAAGTTGAATTGTACACTTTAAATGGGTGAATTGTATATGTGTGCAATG
>NW_011888800.1:4751907-4775182 GCF_000151845.1 Pteropus vampyrus | reverse complement strand
TACAAGGATTTAAAAAAAAATTCCATGCTAAATAAGAAATATTTTGAGACTGTGATGGGAAACATCTGATAGAATTTAGTGCAAGTTATAAAGATATATACTAATTAAGTTCTAGAACTGAGACATGGGTCAGATTAAAGCATAACTGGTAATAGATCATGATTATCAACTAATTACTGTATTTCCTTAATTATAATGTAACACTGCTTGCGAGATGTACTATAGATCTAACAGTGGTTTTTATCAAGGTGTGGGATGTATATATAGATTTTAAGATTTTCAAGATATCAAAAAATGTATATAATAAAAACCAAGAAATAGGATAATTTGTTCATAAATGAATAGTCCTTAAAAAGATATGTTGACTTTTAGCAAGTTCTTGTTTAAACTATCATTTATTTGATGAGTGAAGTTTTTTAACTTGCTTTGCTGAAATTTTAAAGAGATGTTTTTCTGGGCTGAAACAGTAATTGTTGCTGTGCAGTTAAAAAAAATACATGTTGACAAAAATAAATTGGGCTTCCTCAAAATTAAAAATTTTTGTGCATCAAAGGACAATGTCAATAAAGTGAAAAGACCCACATAATGGGAAAAATATTTGCAAATCATATATTTGATAAGACACTTGTATCGAGTATATCAAGAACTCTGACAACTCAATAATAAAAAGACAAGTAACCCAATTAAAAGATGGGCAAATGATCTGAGTAGACATTTCTCCAGAGAAGATGTACTAATGGCCAATAAGCATGAAAAGATGCCGGACGTTATTGATCACCAGGGAAATGTGAATGAAAATCATATCTACTAGGATGGCCATAATCAAAAAGTCAATTAATAATGAATTTTGTCAAGAGTGTAGAGAAAGAGGAACTCTCACGCCTTTCTGGTGGAAATGTAAAATGGTGCAGCCACTGTGGAAAACAGTCTAGCAGTTCCTCAAAAAGGTAAACAGATCTGGCAATCCCACTCCTATGTATACTCCCAAGAGCAATGAAAACATGTCCATACAAATACTCATGTGAATGTTCATAGCTGCATTGTTCATATCCAAAAAGTGAAAATCACTCAAATGTCCATTAACTGATGAATGGATAAACAAAATGTGGCATATCCATATAACAGAATATTATTTGCTTTTAAAGAGAAATAATGATATATGTATAGATGAACCTTGAAAATATACTAAGTGAAAAAAAGTCAGTCATAAAAGACTATGTATTGTGATTCCACTTATATAAAATATCTAGAATGAGTAAATCTATAAAGACAAAAAATATATTAGTGGTTGCTTAAAGCTGGGGCAGGGGCTTGTGGTGGATTTAGGAGTGATATCTGAAAGGTACAGGGTTTCTTTTTCAGGTGATGACAATAGTCTAAAATTAATTGTGATGTTTGCACAACTCTGTGAAGGTATTAAAATAAGTTGAATTGTACACTTTAAATGGGTGAATTGTATATGTGTGCAATGTTTCAATACAGCTGTTAATTCCTCCCAAATAATAATGTTAAATTTGTATTGCCTAAAGCAAAAACAGAGCTGAAAATCAGTACTCTCTGTCCCCTAAAAATGCCTCTCCTGATTTTTCAATCCTAAAGATACCACAATTCATTTAGCAGCCCATGCTGGAAACCCTGCCCCTTCCCCTGAGCTCACTTTTCACAACCAAGGTAATTTCTGGGTGTATCATGGTTAAAGAAACACAGTCCAGCAACCAAAATACAATTTCAAAGTAACTGAAGTTCTTTACTGAGTTTCTCAAAAAATCTGGAGGAGATACATAGTTCCCAGTAACACTCTTAGAAATCCCCCATTCCTCTTCCATCTGCTTCTTTCGTGCCTCACGACTTCTCCAGCATTCACTTACCCCATATTCCCCCCAAATTCCTCTTCATGCTCTTCGCTTTATATGACTTTGTTCCCTCTTTACTCCGAGGCCTATATTTTAAAAGCTTTACAGAATCCATCTAATGATGACAGAACCTTTTCCAAAAGGCTGGTGTGGTGGAGACACTGAGTAGTCAAAGCCAGTACTCTTGAAAAGGTGGAGGTGAAGAAAGGCTTCTAAGGCTTCTAAGGATGGAGATCTTGTTAGGTTAGTTTATTAGGGGAACCTATTTAACAGGGACACAGCTGCCCAGAGTGTTCACCGCACGACCCACACCACTCAATAGACAAAGCTCCGACTCCTTGGCCTCACACTTCCCTATGGAGAAACTTCCATTAGTTTCTGGGCTCTCTGGACTCCTTTACTCACCTCTATGCAGGAATGAGTTATCTAATCCATGCAATTGTAGGAGCCCGATGTGCCCATCAACCACTTCCTCTTTGTCTTTTCAGTTTTGCTTCCCCATCGGGAGTGTCCATGCTATTCGTTCTTTGCCATGTGAGGGAGGCCGTGCAGTTGTCCAGCTGTGCCAAGGTCTGCATGTGTAAGTCTAATTCATAGATGGCCACAGATTTAAAGTCACACCGTCCAATCAGCTTTATTAGATAATAAAGGTGAATTTTTAACCCTCATTTTTATAAATCCTTCATATACCTCTCACCTGTTCCCAAAGTCTGGCGAGGAAGAAAGGTGTGTTATATACTGACTCTTAAAACTCTAGCATAGTATTTCAGCTTTTCCTTCAGTTCCATTAGCCACCATAGTTAACAATTTCTTAAGTTAATTTCTGTTGTTTGTAATCAAGTAAAGCAAATGGAAACATCACTCAAAAATATTTAACTAAAACTAAAATTTATAATAAAATCAACACTAACTTAGGAATACATGTTACAGAATAATATTTAGAGGCATTTAAAAGGAAAGAATGCCTTTATCAAGAGTCCTTTAGATGCTACCTATAACTTAAAAATACTCTGGAGCCAAAGTCCTATGTAAATTATACTGTTGACCGCAGGACTCATTTTTCATCCCATTCTTATAATCCTATTATTATTAACTTGGTATAGCAGGTTCTTCCTAAATTATAGCCAGTTCTATTCATTATTGTTTTGTGGTTTATTTCAAATTTATTGCAAGATAAATATAATGATCACTAAACTAGAAGGTATGATTAAAGCTTCTGAAAGTAGGTTAATTTTACCTGGAGTCTATATGCAATATCATTAAAATATACTTTTTTTCTTCTCCAAAAGAAATAGTATCAAATTATTCCTTGCTCTGATAAAATAATTATATAAAGCTATTTTCTAAGAACTAAGTAATTTTCATGTCATTCTAAAGTGCACACTTAAAAAGAATTATATTAAGTAAGGTTTAGCACTGTTGGAAATGAAGTAATCTCTCAAAAAGGAATTAGTATTTTTATATCTGAAATGAGTAAAAGCATAAGTATGTTGCAGGTATTTCCTTAGTCCATTCGTTGTGTACAATTTGTGACAAATGTTCATGATGCTTTCTTGAAATACTGAGATAGATGTTGGCCCAATTACTTAGAATGATGAGGTCACGTGGCACTGTTTGATGCAAATCAGGAATGAGACAAAATGGAGAAGCACTGAAAGGATACTTTAGATATGGGATCACAGAAGAATTTTGGAGAAATTTCTGAGTCTTTTTATATGCAGACACTAGGAAGCTCAAATGTTCACAAGCAGAGAATGTTAAATTACTGATTACCCATGCAGATTTTGGAAGCAATAAGCAAACTCTATTTTTCCAGCCCCTCAAATCATCCTCACCCACTTGCTAATTCCACCAGACATCCTGTGTCGGCTGTTTGGCTTGACATTGTGTCAATTGTTAAAACACAAATGGGACTGATAATGGTTTAGAAGCTTGGGACTGATAATGGTTTAGGAACTTGGCATAGTTTAAAGAACCTATTTTAATCCTAGCTCAATCACATGCTAGGCTACAGAAACACCTGAGGCAGAGATTTAGGTTCCAGCGGTACATGCCACAGTACTGATTATTTTATAAGAACTCTTTGAAAGAGGACAACCTTCCCAGCATTCTGCTCCACGAAGAAAGTTTTGGACTCTCACAGAAAAAGCTTCTTGTGTGACAGGCCACTTAGAGAGCATTCCTTTCAGATCACAACTTGGCCACTCTGAGGAGGGCTGGGACCATCTCAAAGGCCTAGACCATATCATCCCTGAGTCAGTGCCAGACTTGGGCACTAATCTAATGTCCTTGCTGCTTTAGGGTAATTTTGTTTCAAAGGACCTTTAGCCCGAGTCCATCTCAGTGGCCCATTGCAGCAGGGCTCCCTAATGTTGACTCTTTCAGGGCATAGAGTTTGGGATATTAGTTCCTCCTAGCCCAGGAGGCCCTGGCTGGTCTCCTTATGTCAGTTGGTCCACCTTCTCCCCAGAGGCTTTGCTTTCTGGTTCAGGCTGCTTCCCGGTTTTCAAAGAGCAACAGCAAACTGCAATATCTGGTAAAATGAAAGAACTATATCAGAAAATGTAGAGAACATTGTGTTGTGATCTGATGACATAGGTTACTAGACAGTAGTGGGTAGTCTTTCTATTCTCACCATTCTCTTCCACTTTAGCAAGGTACCAGTAAGAGTGGAGCAGAAGATCAAGACAATGCCAGACCAACAGGTAGGGAGGGGTACAGAAGGAGGGTCTTGGGGGAGTCATGGCAACCCAGGAGTGGAGCATCTTGTTTAGGAAAAGTAATGCCTGGCAATGATCTGAGATCCATGTGATGGAGTAGAAGAGGAAGGGGAGATCAAGGGGGGTAGCAGGAGGATGCTGGTGTTGAAGGAGCATGCATGAGATAGTCTAGCACAAGAAGGAAACAATTTCCTCAATGGAGACTCAGCCAGAAGCTATGGTTCCGTTGCACTGATTCATAGGCCTCTATCTAAATTTTTATTGTTAAAATAAAAGTTAATTGGCTCATAAGAACAGAATAATTTGAAATTTAGAGTTAAAATCACAGATTCTTACAAGAGTTGGCAAGGACTTTAAGAGTTTATCTAGTTCTCTGCTAACTCCCTGTGACCTTTTCTGTACACCATCCCCGACAAAGCTACCATAGCCCCTCCTTAGTACTTACTCCCTCAAATGGCAGCACATGTTGACTGTTAGATCAAATTGTCCGATTGCTAGGCTCTCTATAAGATTCCAAAATGGATGGACTCGATGTCCTCACACCATTACTATTTACAGGTCTACAATTCTGGATTAAAACAATGTCACAATCTATGAGCGGTCATGGTCTATGCCGATAGCTTTCAGTTTGTCCCCAGAAGGGGTGGAAAACAGGAATGCTTTTTATTAAATAGTGTTTATCTCTTCAAGGACTATTTTCAAGTATTAAATGATTCTAAATGGGGAGTATGCCAAGGGAAATAATGCATTTTCCCTATGAAACCAGAGTTGAGATGGGGTGTCATATACAAAACTAGTATGTATTCATTATTGTATTCAGTCAACACATTAAGCACATACTACACGCAAGACTTTATGCTCAGAGACAAAGGAGTCCAATACTCCCTGGGCTAGTGTACAATTCAACAGAAGAAATTTCTAGGGCCCTAGAGCCTCTAAGATATACTCAAACCACTTGAAGAGGTTAAAAGAACTGCTTAGTTCTCTTACAGCATCAGGGCTTTGGAGCACAGATGAACAGACGTGTGCTTAAAGCTGGGTTTCCTAGGAGTCGACCATTGGAGGTGCTGTGTCCTGAACCCGCACCTTCAGTGTCTCTGTGTATCTGAGCCCATTTGTGTTCTCTTGGGCAGAACATGGGAAGGATTTATCTAAAGAGAGCAGGAACTAACAACGAGAGGAAACGAAGAATTTCAATTATCTACTACTTCCATGCTTCACGGACCTTTTTCATTTAAAGCCACGCAATATGAAACACAAAGCCCTGAATACAACTGATTTCAAAGACATGCAGAACTTGATGAGATTCCCTAATTCAAACACACTGGAGCCACCAGCTGGTAGGCGGCGCAGCCCAACTGAATAAGGAAGACGCTCGCTGCAGAGCCACTAGGGGGAAACCGCAGCCCCAGGGAGCAGAGGGAGACTCCGGCACACCCAAGGAAGCCACAGGAAGGCCGCTTGTTGCCACTAATTTTGTCCTTTAAAATTCTTAACCCATGGATTTCTGCCTCTTCTCTCCAACACCTAACAGAAGAGCATGCAGTGCTGTATTTATACTTTAAGAACAATCATTAAGAATAAGAGGATATTAGATGATAGAAGCTAATTGAGGGCTCCATTAAAGGGGCAGGACATTTAGGGTCTCTTCTCAATCTGTCCTTTTAAATCTGCCATAATTTCATCATGAACACAAAATAAGAGATAAATGGAGTATAAACTGCTCTACACGTCGTCGATGGGAGAAGACGGTCAGGTGGAGTAATAGGATCACAATGAAGTATAGCCATAGTCTGGCCTTGCTTCGCCTGCATCAAAACCGTAAATTAAATACAGCTGACTATTAACTACAGACCAGCAATGGCAATGTTTTCAGAAGTGAGAGGCATTTCTATTAGTGCGTCTCGATTGGTCCAAGAATGAGACCTGCCTCTCCCTATAGGAACAGCGCTTAGCCATTAATGCTCAAAATGCAGTGGGCCCAACTTTCAGAAAATTCAAAATAAATGTGAGATGAGTCAAAACCTATGAAACAATAAAATACCTTGCGAACAAGCCAATATTACAACAGCACTATCGCTTTTTAAAAGGATGTACCTACTGTGGGATTTCATTTGAAATAAATCTTCCTAGTGCATTTAAAAATGGTAAAATTACAAAAATTTTATAAATGTTTTCAGCAATGTATTTTCAGCATACTGAATTATACTAATAACAGAAAAAAGCATAATCTTTATAAATAATCGGTGCCATTACTATTAATTTTTATTCAAAGGTTAGTTTTATGTGCTATATGATTATCTCATAATGGTGGTATTAAAATATTAGATGTACGATTAAATTTCGGAAGGAAAATGACAATCAGTTGTTTAAAAAATATGGTGGATATGTTAACGTCAATGAGAACAAAATTTCTACAATTGTTTTCTCCTTTGTGCCTAAATATTTAATACATTGACTATTTAACTATTTAAATGCAAAAATTTCCATCGTATTGCTGAGTTGGAAATTGCTGAGATCTTCAAAAATATCATTTATGAAGGAAAAATATTTGCACAATCCCTATACTAATTAAGGCTACGGATATACATTTTTCAGGGACTGTTTAAGCCTTCAGACTGAGGATAACATGGGCTGCAAGAAAAGATGGAATATGTAGAAGCTGAAAAGCCCATCAACCCCCAGGCAACCAGAGTGCCAAGCCAAGAATGCCTTTGGCAACGAATTTGTAGGGTCTAAGCTTTGCACAAGAATGACCTAGAGCAGCAGTCTTCCATTGGCCTGTGGAAGGCTGAGCATCCAGCAGATGGTCCTGCAGGTCTTTCATGGGCAAAGAGAGTCATATTGAGCAGCTGGGTCCCAAGTCTCCTGCCTTCAACCCAACTGAAGCATCTTCATCTGTTTACATATTGGGCTTCCGAGTGCAATTTTATTTGAAGGAAAGTTTTTGCCGCCAAACACACACACACACACACACACACACACACACACACACACACACACACACACACACACACACACACACACACACGAATTAGAGAATTTAAAAGTGCTGAAAGTTTATCTTTGGCTGGTTTTTATTTTTTGAATCATCAGTGGTTGCTTTCCTATTTTTGCTTTCTGCATCTTCTAAATTTTCAACAATGAAGAAGTATTGCTTTTGTAATTAACACACACACAAAGTTATATTAAACTAAAGAATAAGCTTTGCCTACTTCTCCAAAAAAAAGTGCTGAAAACAGGCTTTCTGTTGGGATCGTAGCATTTTGAGTGTGAGTTGCAGTTTTCAAACATAAAGCACAGCTGTTTTGTCTCTTATCCTGAAGCTGTGAAAAAGGGGAAAGATTTCGAAAGTGGGAACAGGAAAAGACTATTGAGAAAAGTGGCTGTTATTTTTAGGCTAAAGTCTCCCTGGCAACACTGTTCTCAGAAGCTTTGTCTTCCGAGGGGGACTTAGTAAGGTTTATGAGTCATGGGACCCAAATCAGCAGAGACCAGGAGAGATCTGAGACCAAGCAGAGAGTCAAAGCAGGTCAGAAAGATGTGACAGACAGATGGTTTACCGCATTCAGTGCTGTGTAGAGGTCAGTAGAGCCATGTGGCCCACGGAGATCTGCAAGAAGAAGATAGGAACAGAGAGGTCATTGAGTCTCTGCCATGCAGGTTCCTGAGATGAGAGTGGGCCAAAGACCTCAGGGACTGTGGCTAAAGAAAAGTGCAGCTTTAAAGAATGGTTACAAAGAGCAGAAGGTGAGCTTAGTCAGCAGTTGGCCAGAACAGGAAAACTGCTGCATTATAAAAAATGGGTGGTGGAAATTGGGAATAAAGAATGATTTAGAGGTGAGAAGCTCTAAAGCCACTACCATCATAAAAACACTAAGCCCAGTGCAATTTTAGAACTGAATACAACAGATAAAAAGAATAGTCATAGTTTTCCAGACTAGATCACAGATGTTCCCAAACCCAATTGGCTAAAGCAATTCTTGAATGTATGAATGCAATGAGACAGAGATATGTTAGAGATTTAAAAAACAAAAACTAGAAACTTGCATCAGAAAAGATGTAAAAAAAATACGTAATAGGAACAAGTCTGAAGCCAGTAGAGAGCCTGAGTACTCTTCACAATCAGCATATACCTAGAGTAATGGTTCTCAGTGTGGTCCCCAGACCAGCAGCAGCAGCAGTACCTGGGGGCTTGCTGGAAATGCAAATTCCCAGGCCCTGCCTCGGACCTACTGAATCACTAGGAGTGAGCCCCGGGAATCTATGCTTTACCAAGCCCACCAAGTGATTGTGATGCACACTGAACTATGAGAATCACTGAGCTATAAGCATTAAAATCGCCAGGAAAAGCTACCTATCAAACCAAGTAAGGCATAGCGAGACCATCAATAGAGGATAATACTAAATACAGCCAATTGAGGACCGAGATTCAGCAGTAAGCCACCCATGGCTAGAATGCGTACCAATCTCCTCATCCTATCTAGTCACAATTGTTTGTTGCCTGGGCTATAATAGCTCGGTGACCATCTGTCCTGGTTTGGCCAGGGGAGTCCTGGCTTGAATCTGTTGTCCTGGTCTAATGAAAAGAAGTCTCCCTTTCACTCTCAAAATTGTCCAGATTTTAAATATATGGTTCCCCTGGTAATAGCCTTCTGCCCATTTTCCCTGCTTTCACTCTCACCCATCTCCAATATGTTCTCTTCCCAGAAGCTAAAAATGTACATCATTCGTGTCACCCATCTTCTACAAAAGCTTTCAATGACTTTTCTTTGCTGAGATAAAACTCACAGGCCTCACAATGGCCCACAGCACTTAACCTTCCATCTTCACTGCATTCCTTATTTTCACTTGCTTTCTTTGTTCCAAGAACATTAGCCTCCTGTTGATACCTTCGCAAGCCAAGTTCATCAGACCTCAAGGTTTCTGCACATGCTGCCGATCCTTCTTGTATTGTGCCCAATCTCCATCCCTCTTCCAATGTCAGGTAGTCTCCTATTTTCATTTAATAGTATTTCAAGTGATTTCTCAAATATTCTTTGAAGATATTATTTTAATAACTGCATAATTTCCCATCATATGGATTTGACATAATCTACTTAACCACTCCCTAATATTACTGATTAATATCATTATTTTTCTGCTGTTATTAGTAAAGCTGTTTTTCAATCAGTCATGCTTGGTTTCCTGTTGCGACCAACTCAAACTACCTCAGGACAAAAAAGGAAATTTATTGGAATGATACAGGGGTTTTTCTATACATGAAATAAGAGTTAAACAATGAAATTGCAGAAAAGGCAGGGTTAGAGAAATAATTGAGACCAAGAATACAAACGTAACTAGGACACACTGGATAAGTAGGCAGATGGATGGATGGATGGATGGATGGATGGATGGATGGATGGATGGATGGATGGATGGATAGATGGATGGATAATCGATGGATGGATGGATGGATGGATGGATAAGTAGATAGGCAAAAGATAGAATGTACACGTGTATCTATATGCACATACATATCCATGTATATATATCCTCACATATATATGTATATATCCAAACATATTGTGTGTGTGTATATATGTATGTATATATATGTATGTATATGTACATATACATATACATACATATATATACGTCTCTTCTTTCCTCTGTGTGCAGTATTACCCTTTCTCACTAGAATAGACTCACCTCCTTGCCAATACTCTCAAACCATGGCTCCCAACACCAGAGAGAGATACTGATTCATACTCTCTAGTCTCAGGTTCAAAATTCCCCAAGGAAGGAGTCTAATTGGCTCAGCTTGGGCCATGTGCCCTTTCTTGGGTCAATTGGCTATAACAGCATTTATACAAACACCATCACTGCCAAGGAAGATGAAACCTAGCAAAAGGGGGCTGTTCTTCCTAAAACAAGAACAGAGAGATGCTGAGCAAACATAATTATAGACACTACTACAGATAAATTGTAAGGACATGGTGGAGAAGATTTTTTTAATCACATGCATATTTTTAAATAATTTAATAAAGATATAAAAGAAAAAGATTTTTTAAGCCCATAATTTCGATCTCTTAAAAATCTCATTTCTGATAACCTTTTCAAATATCTTTCCATATGTATATATAGTTTTATATAGTTGCATTCAAATTAAATATAAAATCATATATTATGGCTTTAAGCCATTTAATATTTTATTCAATATTTTTCATACTTCTGCATTGTCTTTCCTGATTTTTCTTTTTATCTCACTATAAAAATAATCTTTGATCACTGTACTACGACTCCTACTAATAATGGCTAACACTTTTATGGGACTTCTATGTGCCAGACACTGTCCTACACACATTATGTACATCGATGCATTTAATTTTGGTCCATCTACCTGATTCTGGACCTTATGAGGTAGGTGCAATTATTATCACCATTTCTTTAGAAGAGGAAACTGAGGCACAGAGAGGTTAAGCAACATGTTATAGTAAGTGGCAGAGCCAGTATTCAATCCCAGGGAGGCTAGCTCTAGATTCACAAGAGCAACAGAGGAAGGAGGAAAAACACCACATAAGATCCTAACTCCCTGTCTACGTACATTTTGCTGTATCTTCCTCTAATCTTTTTCTTAATTTGCAGTCTTCTTCTGACACAGTCGAAATTATAACTTGAGATAGATGGTAAATATTTGGCAAGTATTACATCACTCCCTACCCTGACCCCCATCCTGTCCCATGTCCACTTTCATTCACAGCATTCTTTCCCACTGAGCCCAGATGTGGCCTCAAAATCTATCTGAAAAAAAAAGTCACACACAATCAATTCTAGTTGATATACAAGATGAAATTATATATAATTTCTGTACTTTATATCCTGATTTCCTGTTGTTAAAAACCTTTTAAAACATTACTTTTAAGGCAAAATGACTTGTTCATTTACTAAAGATAATCATTTTAGTCATTCGCTTTAGTTGTTCAGTCGTTTACCATTATAAATTGCATAGTTATATCAAAATAATATGTAATACTGTAATGAATAAATTTTATCTTTATTTCTATTTTTTCCTCTTAGTATAGGTTCCAATAAACAGCATAAATGTCAGAGCTTTTATATCACAACTGCCCCAATACTCATTTTTTCATTTATTTCTCAGGCAGCTGCATGGTGGGGGTGCAGAAAGGGGAGGTGTGAACTGACACAATGGGAAGAAGGGAGTTGTTTCTTCCTTACTCCTGATGTCACCAGTGGAACACTCCTGGCCCCTTTTCCCAACCTCTCACTCACTTTTCCCTGGATGGGAGTTGAACAGTGACTTATATGACCAGCAACTTTGGGCTAAAACTTAGATCTGTTTGGCATTGCCTCATCCTTCCTGATCCAAGCCTGCCTTCAGGAAGCATCTCTTCTGCTTGGCCCCTCCATGCTGGATATTCCTCAGAACAGACACCCATGTGGCGAAGACACTTGTGGGTACAGATGTCTAGGCCTAGGGTTTAGTTAGGAAATCCAGTAGTCCATAGATATAAGTCAGGTACAGTCTCCAATATAAGCTTTATCAGCTAAATAAGGGGACTATTTTGGCCCATCTTCCCAACTTCTGACTATTTCTAATTTAGTTCAGAACTTGGGCAGAGACGATGGGTGCTATTTACTGAACTCTAAGCCCTCAGTAAGTTGAAATAGTTAAGGTATTTTTCATGCTGTTTTCTAAAATCTAACATATTTCAAACTATCTCTATATTTTTGTACATAGTTGTGCTGTGTATAAACTTACTTGCTTTTAACCATTTAGCTTCACAACTTTGGCAATTTTGCTACATTTTCATCTGGATTTTGTTTTATAAGTGAAAGTTCTGGGGCTAGCCTGGGTGCTGTTTCTTTGTAGGTAATTTTTACCCTGCATGAATGTTTTTTAAATCATTTTTTAAAATCACTGTTAATTTTTTTAAATTTCAGTTTATGCCTAAAGGTTATTCTCTTTTCATTGATTTTGTCTGAAATGTGGTAAACTAGTTCTATTTACATATCATATTTATTTGTTTTGAATTTTTAAGCTTAGGAAAATTTGCTTTGACCATGGTTTGTTTCCAATTGTTGGTTTTTTTTTTTAATCATCAGAAGCATATATTATTGGTGGATTAGACCTCCAATTCCTATCCTCCATGTCAATCATTTTCATCTCTTTGTACTCCATTTTTGAGAATCTTCTCAATTTTTTCTTTCACATTTCTGATTCAATTTTTTTACCATGTTAACTCTGTTCCTTACTGCTTCTGTACTACACTTAGCATATATGTGAACATTAAATGTTTCCTGAATAACACATGAATGATTACTATGGAATTTTACTTTTTCTGTTTGTTCTTATTCTCCTCTCATGTATCTCTTTCCATTTAATGCCATTGTTTTTTCGTGTCAGCTATACTTTCTTTCTAGTTTTTTATACCCATTTCATAGTGTCATGTCTCTGCATCCTAAGAGCACACCAAACAATTTTCTCCTGGTTCTTATGATAAACGAACCATTTTTCAGATGTCTGTCTTTTCTCTGGGTATTTAGAATGATGCTTTCTTCCTTTTACTTGGTGATACTTTCCCTCCCTGCCCCCCCCCACATCCGAAACCCACACTTCACTCTATCTTCTCATCCCAGAATGAAGTGAGCTCCACTCAGATGTTGTGTTGGTTAATACCTACATAGAATCCACGCTTTTCACTCGGCCCTGCTCCAAGTGGAGTGGTGGACTGAGTTACTTTCTCAGATCTATGTCTGATGTCTATGTATGAAGAGTTGATGCACAAAATTTTTAGCTAGTACCCAATTTCTAGCAGGAGTTCATTTAATAGGAATATGCTAGAATGAAATAGAATCTTGCCTTGCCCCACTGTGTGACTCTCAGATGCTCTGAACAGATGGAATTCATAAAGCACGAGAGTCCCCATGTGCCGACAATACTTGCCGATTGCTCCCACCGCAGTGCTTTACTTGTGGGAATCAAACCTCCCAGGATGAAATTCCGTCCTCCCTTACTTCCTGCCCAGTTGTTTCCTGAAAGTGTTTTATTCTGCTGAATACAGAAACAACAAAAAAGGTACAGATGGGAAACAGAGACAACACTGGCTGCTTCAAGAGAAAGCACCAACACAGGGGAGAGAAGACTGCCCATTTTTTCATTTGGTACAGATCTTCTGTGACAGACAAAAAGGTGGTTTGTCCCATCTTTGTTCTGGTTGGCATAGCACAGAAGAAACAGATTCCAATGATGTTTTCCAGATCAGCTTCTTAGGCTTTACGATTGTTGTAAAATTCTCCCAGATTCTGGCACAAGGTTAATCAATAGTCAACCAACATTTGGTGATGGTTTTCAAAGCGTAGGTTCCTAGAGTCAGAGAGGCTTCCATTTGCGTCCTGGCTCCTCTACTCACCAGCCTTTTGACCTTGGGAAAGTTATTTCACATCTCCCAGCCTGGTTTTCTTATCTGTAAAATGATGATAATAATAGTATTCACTCTATATTCACTCTGTCAGGATGTTGTATGAAATAATTGGGTTAAGCCTTTGTCATAAAGTAAATGCAGAAACAGTATTATTGAAAGCTTTTGGTGCTATAATGTTTTCATCTTTATCTAACTACATAGATATTATCAACTAATTTTTATTTTTCTTCCACGATTAATGAATATTCATTTTATGATTCTGGGAAGATATTGCCAAGCAAAAATTAAAAAATTAAATCACCTAGAATCCTACCATTCAGAGGAACCACTATGACATTTTGTATGCTTTTTCAGTTTCCTCCCATGAGCGTACTGTGTGGTGCTGGAGGGGGAGGTGTGAGTGTGTGTAAACAAAAGTAAGCTATTACTATTTTCCAACCTATTTCTTCACTGTTTTCCACAAACATTTTTAATGTTACTATTATTTGACACAGTTCTAATGGCTGCATAATATGCCATTACATGGATATGTCATAGTTTATTTAACCTATCATTGAACATTTAGGATTCCAAAAATTATTTTACTACTAGCAACACAGAATGGATATTCCTATAAATTTTTCCTCTTCGTCTATGTTTAATTTCTTAAATAAATAAATTCCTAAAAGTGGAAGTATTGGATCAAATTCGCATAAGTTTCATAGGTGCTTCTTACATATTGTCAAATTACCCTCCACAAATTCATAGCAATTGCCAAATGTATCACCTTCAAAAACACAAAAATAACTTTTTTTTAGTGTAATTGTTAGTAAGAATGAACATTTTAATGTTTCTTGGCAATTTAAATTTCTTTCTCCCTTTTCTGTCAATTGCCTATTTTCATTGTTTTTCTGTTTTCAACGAGGCATTTTTTTCATTGATTTCAAGAGAGCTTTTTATTTAATAAACATTTAATCCCTTATCAGTAATGGATATTTCTTTTTTAAATGTTTGGTACAATTCACCGGTGATGTTATATTAGCCAGTGGTTTTTTGATTTTCTTTGTGGGAAGGTTTTTAATTACAGATTCAATTTCTTCGATAGGTATAGGACTTTTCTGATTTTCTAAATTTTTTTGAATAAGATTCGGTAAACTATGTTTTCCTAGCAATTTGTGCAGATTATCTAAAATTCCAAATTATTTGCTAGAAAAAAATTTATAGTATCCTTTTTGATATTTCTAGCTTATAAGATATATACTAATATCCTTTTTTGCATTTCTATTGTTAGTAATTTATGATATCTCTTTTTTCCCTTAGTCTTGCCAGTAGACTCTCCATCTTATTACTCACTTTGTTTTTACAGGTGTTTGTATCAGTACTATATTGATTTACAAAAGCTTCATATTGTTATGTAAATCCATCTTTTTCTTTCCTTGTGATTACTTTCCTGTTTTCCCCTCAAAATCAGATAAATATTTATCTGTATTTTCTTTTAGTTGTTTTTATTTCTTTTGTAGTTGTTATTAAATTAAAAATTTTAAATAAAATACATGCACATATTTAAAGAAAATAGACAGCTCAGAAAGGTGTAATATGAAAAAATTCTCTCCCTCTTTACCTCCACTCCCAGTTTCACTTTGCAGAACTCTTGTAATGAGCTTTTGTGTAAACTTCCATAATGTATTTATGCACAGACCAGTGTGTGTGTGTGTGTGTGTGTGTGTGTGTGTGTGTGTGTGTGTACTACATATAATATATATTAACACATTTTGGGACCAGCAGTTCTAAACACTATATATATATTTATATGTTGTTATTTAGGCATAGGCTTGTAAGCATAATGATTTTGTTCTAAATTAGTGATTCTCAAACTTTAACATGCATCAGAATCATCTGTGAGGTTTATTAAAATACAGATGGTTGGGTGCTACCCCCAGAGTTTCTAATTAAGTAGGTCTCAGGAGGGGCCAGATTATTTGCATTTTTAACAAGTTCCTTAGTGTTGCAGATCCTGCTAGTCTGAGACCACTCTTTAAGGACCACTGCTCTAAATAATTATTTCAGAGCCCCAGAGTGAAGACCCCATTCAAGTGTATTTAATGAAGAACAACAGAACCTGGAATGAGAGTGGTCACTGATACGGTATGACCTACTCAGGAATTCCCTCTACTGTGAATGCCAGCCAGCCCCCTTTCTACACAAACACCATTTGCAAAACTGACATCCAAGCAGGGAATGTCCTTCATTTATTTCCTAATAATACAACCTTGTCGTATAGTCATGTTACCAGAGAGACAGGAATTTAAGCCATTACTACATGAGACCACGTCATTTTCAATGGCTGCAGGGGAGAGCTCCAGAGGGCAACTGTGTGCAAAGTGCAGTCCTGAGCTCTACATCAGCATCACCAGAGACACTCGCTTGAAAGGATCTGAACATGGGACCCAGGGAACCTGCATTTTTAAAAAGCACCCAAGGCAATTTTTCCGTACCTTCCTTTGCATTTTATAACTGGTCTGAGGAATAAAGCAGACAGCAAGACCACCAGGGCAAAGGTTAAGGAAACCTACAGAAGCAGGGAGTGGAAAAACAAAAAGGAAAAAAGAAACCGAAACAAGGGGCTGCCTACCACCCCCAACTGCCATTTATTAGGTACCTCCTAATTACCTAGCATTCGTTTAGGCACTTCATATACGTTACTTCCTTTTATCCACACAAACCATGATAAAAATGAGGCTGCAGAGTTGAAGGAAGCATTGGTCAGTGGTGGCGCTGAGATCTGAACCCATGTTTCACTCCTGTGCCTATGTTCCTTTTCTATTTCACGCTGCCTTCTTCGGCATTTCACCTGAGTGAAACAGGAGGTAGATGAGCGTGCTCTCACATGGACTGTCCTTTGAGTGGGAAGGTGGTGATAGTGACGGAATTATTGGTGCTCGTTACGTGGATGTGCCAAGTGATGAAGAGGATAAGAATGACTGAGTCACTGGTGAATCTGGTGATATGGAGAGCCAACCTGAATGAGTAGAGCTCAAGTTGAGTTTTCAGTCTGAATTGCTCAACTTGGCCACTGGGAATGCCTCATTTCTCAGACAACTCTTCAGTCAACCATCCTGTGAGTCACCATCACAAAAAATCCAAGGGTGATTATGCCAGCAGGCCCTAAGAACAGCAAAGCAGTGGAGTCTGGGAAGGCCCCAAATAACACTGCCAAGATCCCCTTCCTTCTGATTTTTAAGCCCATGTGTGCTTCTTGGAAAATTTAATCCACATGTTTTGGGATCATTTACACTTAACCCATCAAAATACAGTTTTATAAGAGCCATTTGATGTCTCTTTCTTTTTAAAACATAAGCCTCTAAAAGCACATTCCTTCCTACCCTTATCCCCAATTTCTGAAGCTGGAAGTTGTATTTTGTCAATAAAAACTAAGCCTAGAACCTGAAAACAGTCAACCTCAGGCCTAACCTAGCCTATGAAAAGTGACAAGTTTGAAGTCTGGACAAATATGTTCTCTCATTTCCCAGAAAAGTGCCCTTGCAGCTGTGGGAAGAAAGCCCACCATGCTGCAGATTCGGCCCCCTCCACAGACAGCCCTCCGCCTGGCAAAGGAACACAAGATGTATTCCAGACCCTTGTTTTTAATCAAAGAGCTCTACCCGCTTTTCTCAGGGTGGCATTCTGAAAGCCCAACTTACTGATTCATTCCAGTGAAATCCGCAGGACACCAAACCATGACGAATAGACTCCAAACTGTTTCTGTCTCACTCCCATGGAAGTGTTTCTCTGGGAAGAGCATCCTAACCTCTGCCAAGTGCTCATCACCCACAGCCTCTCCAGGGACACCTGAAATAGAAGGAAAATGGTGCGCATTACCAATAGCACGGTTCTAAGTAGGGAAAGAGTAATTCTATGCAAATCCAGCATTCATAATTTATTTCATATGCTCTATTTCCTTTTTGTTTTGCTAGGTTGGTTGTAATTGCCATATAGGTTTCCCAACTCGGGGCTACCATAATATTACTAGCATCAAATGGACTGTTTTTAGCTGTCCTTCAAGAGCAAACCCAAATAATCCAGGGTGAACTGTTCCCTAAAGATTCCATTTTAAGTTAAAAGGAATACATTGATAGAAAACAGTATGGTGATGCCTCAAGAAATTAAAAATAGAATTACCATATGATTTAGCAATTCCATTTTTAGGTATATATCCAGAAGAATTGAAAACAGAGTCTCAAAGAGATATTGTACACCAATGTTCACAACAGCATTATTTACAAAGGCAATGATAGAAGCAACCTCAGTGTCCATTGACAGATAAATGGATAAACAAAATGTGGTACACACACACACACACACACGCACACACACACACAGAATGGAATATTATTGAGCTTTAAAAGGAAGGAAATTCTGACACATGCTACAACATGAATGAACCTTGAGGACATTATGCTAAGTGAAATAAGCCAGTCACAAAAAGAACAAATACTGTCTGATTTCAATTAGATGAGGTACCAAGAATAGAAAAATCTGTAGAGACAGAAAGTAGGATGGTGGTTGTCAGGGGCTGGGAAAAGGAGAATGGAGAGTTATTGTTAATGGGTTCACAGTTTCAATTTTGCAAGAATTCTGGAGATTTACAGTGGTGATGGTTGCATAACGCTGTGAATGTACTTACCACCACTGAACCACACACTTTAAAATGGTTAGAATGATAAATTTTATCTTAATGTCACAATTTTATCACAATTTTTTCTTAAAGAATAAGTTGAACCCAAGCAGGTGAAGAGTGACTGGATTTGAGGTGATTTTTATAACTTATCAGCATCTGCTTTGGGAAGCTTAATCTTGTTTTATCTCCCACCTCAGTTTTGAATGGATAGGAATACTAATGTGTTCCATGGTTTTTATTGTATCTTCATGGCTATCATTGTTATTTCTTACCCTTAATATTAATGCACAACTGGTAAATCCTCCTTGAGAGGTTATTTCAACTGATTACTAAGAAGTAATCAATTGAATAATTCATCACCCCTCCCCGCAAGCATGAGGGATCATAAAGCCTTCCAGAATAGGGTGCCAGAATGAAGTCAGATTTTTAAATTTTATCCCTCAAAACCAAAGAAAAATGATCTCAAAATAAGTAAAATCAAGTAAGAAATATAAGAGCACAAACTCATGCTATACTCTTTAAAAAGTGGTGATTGGAAAAAGAACAATTCGAAAGTTGACTTAATTCTTCTACTTTACCTCTCCAACATAACCCCCTACAACAACAGTGGAGAAAAAAGGAGTGGAACGATATCCCTGAATCACAAAGTTAGAGGTGGGTTGTGCTTTTATTTCATGCATGTTAGCCTTTAAAATATAGTGATACTCTATTATGGCACAGGATGATAATCAGCCCCTTGATTCCCTTTGACTTGGACTTTTGACCTTCACCCATAACATTTTCAATAAGGCAAGAATTCAGACAGCCCTTGTGAAAATGGAGAGAGATGTCATGCAGAGAGCGAGAATCAGTGCTTTCCAGACCAAAGCAATTGCAAAACAGCCATTGTTTCCAGTGTCAGAAACTGGGGGGGTGGGTGGGAAACAAATTTAACAATGATTTTTTAAAAAGAGAGAAGGAGAAGGTGCAGAAGAGTTAGAGAAGAAAATGTGTGAGACTACATGAGGGTCTTTAGAGACTTACGTGCTGAAGAGGAAGGAAACAGGTCAAAGAAATCGTGGGAGAAGGTTTTGATCACAGATTGAATACTAGGTGACAAGCACATGAGTTGTTACACTCACCTTGTGATTATTTGTCTGGAAAGTCGAAATACAAACCAGAGGACTTGAAAGCTGATCGGGGAAAGCTTTTAGTGGAAATATGAGAATTTGGATCTTTGCCACGGGAGTGGTTGAGGGAAGAATGATGAGAGGATCCCTGAGCTATTGTCTATCATACAACCAGAATAACACCTCAGCCCTCCCACAGTGAGTTCCACCTTGAATACCATATGCAGAAACCACAACCTCCTTTTGATTCTCAACCACTGCCTGACCAAACAGGAAGCTTGTCCTAATGTCTACAGAATTCAAACTGTTTGTGAAAGGTGGAAGTCTTGCCAGCACACAATGAGTCAGCTGCCGTCAACCAGAGGCGTGAGTTAGGGCAACCACTTTGGACAATATGTTATTTTGGAAGTGAGGATTTCTTTTACGACATTTGAGCCTGGGAACATGGTGTGCTTTATATAAAGCAGAAAATAAATAAAAGATTTCAAGGAATTCCTCTCCCACATGACCAATTCAAAAACCCAGGCTGACAAACCCAAGTACTAAATAGATTCAATGAGCATGCATTAGCTCCAACTTTAAAAATACAATACACATGAAATCATTTTAGAAGTTTTTCTCCTAAAAAGGGAAGTCACTGAAATAGAAACTGGCCACGATAAATTTGTTGTTTTTTTTTTTTTTATCAAGTATATGCACTGCCTCTCCTATATTCCCTAGATATATAGGAAAGTTGTTAAGAGAGTAAATCCTAAGAGTTCTCATTGCAAGGAGAACTTTTTTTTCTTTTCTTTTTATTGTATCTATATGAGATGATAGATGTTAACTATTGTGGTAATCATTTCACAATATATGTAAATCAAACCATCATGCTGGATACCTTAAAGTGATGTATGTCAATTATTTCTCAATAAAACTGGAAAAAATAAAAAGAATATGTAATAGACAATATGTAAAGAAATGAGCATGCTTGTGTTCCAATAAAACTTAATTTACTTACTACATTATGTATTACTTTATGTATGTATGTCTATATTTTATGGGTGGTGGGTAGGCTGGATTTGTTTGACTCACAAGCTACAGTTTGCCTTTTTCTCTCTAGAAGAACTGAATTCTCCAGACTCTAAATCCTGTTCTTTTTTTCTCTGGGCTAAGTTAAAAATAAGTAAATAAAGCATAAATCCTGGAGTAAATCTCCATACTAACTAGTTGTGCTCACAAGAATGGACTCAAAGAAAGAAAAACATCATCCTTGAGCCAGAGCTTCCATTTACCATCCATTCCTCACATCTCCATTAATCTACAAATGATAAGTGCATGGCATCTTCACATCGCTCTGTTCCATGACATAGATACCATTAAAAAGAGCACATCCCAACTGTAAATAAACATGACCTCTAAATCAAGTTGAAAAAGGGGAGGAGGAAGGAAAGGCGTTTCTCGGAAACTCTACAAAGGAAGACATTGTACTTGGTCCTGGGCAGAATTGTTTTTCAGTCAGTCTTTTGGTTTTAAATACTTGATGCTTCTAATTAACCTTAGTTAATAAATTAATTAATCAAAAATATAAAAGTTAGTAGCGATAATAATATGTAATATTTAATGAACCTTTATTTTGTGTCAGGCACTCTGATACAGCATGCAATATATCACATTGAATCCTCGTAAAACCCAGTTTACCCCAACACCCCCTTTTAAACCCTGGACAGAATATATGTGGCAGCTGATTGAAGACTCTGGAAGATAAATGGTAGCAGGCGGATTGAGGAAGAAGACCAGAATTCAAATCAAATTGGCGATGTTTACCATTGTCTTTTCCCTCTCTGGTATCACCAGACCTGAACTCAACACAGTTCAAAACCCGGAAATGGGCACTAGTCTGAACAGAGTTCTAGGTAAAGCCCTCTAGATTTGGCTCAGGGACAGGAAAGAGAACTCTTAAGCTCAGAGAGGATGTAGAGTTCCCCCTCTCCATTTTCTTGCACCCCGCAATCCGTGGTAGTGGTTGCAGAGGCTGCAATTCAACAGGTGCCAGAACTATAAGAGAAGGGAGATTTCCTCTCCAGTTGGTGAAGCTGTGATCTCAAAAGAGTGGGGTGAACTTGGATGCCAGTTTTTTTCTCTGTCTCCAATTTTCCACCTCTTGGCCCTGTGGATGGCAAAGTAGGATAACTAAAGCCAGATTCTGGCCAGAGGAGAAAAGAGTAGAGCCCAGGGAACCAAAAATTATAGGAAAATTACATAGATGAACGAGCTCAGGAAATGTGAACCTATAAAGTTTTTTTGTGAACTACTGGCCTCACCTCTAGTTGTGCTCACATGGGTCCGATCCTAATGGGCATACCAAAGACTTTGAGAACAGGACTAACAATTGACCACTACCCAGACTGCAGGTCAACCACTGGATGGTGCACATACAGGGAAGACAGCAGGTGTGACTATAAAGAATTAGCAGGAGGGAACTTTTCCTGATATGAAACCGTTCTGTATCCTGACTGTGGTGGTGGTAACATGAACCTATGCAGATATTAAAATTCATAACGCTCTATACTAAAACAAAAACAAACAAACAAACAAAAAACTATCTGGTAAGATAATTTAAAAAACAGAATTAACAACAACAAAATCAGTGAGATTGTGTTCTCTCTCACATTTCCTAGACGTAAGCATCAGAATTGACTCTGACTAACTTAGGCAGAAAATGCTTCTCTGAATTCACACGATTTACCAAGGCTCAAAACTTGTGCTCCCAAACACTACACAATGATAGCTGAAAATGTCTCCAGCCTTAGGAGAGCTTTGTCGAAACCATGTTGCCCATGTAAAAACAAAGAAGAGAAGTAATTTGAAGCAGAAACTCCAACTTCCTCTTGGCTCTGCAATTCAAGGGAATGCTAACCCAGCTGTTTGTTTTTCTTTTTAACAGTTTGTTTTGTCTTTGAAATATAAACACTGAAACTTTTTAGTATATGCACTGCCGCTGATCTATTCCCTAGAGCACTAGCATACAAACTTTTTTGATCACATACCCATCAGCAAATATTTTTGAGCATTACCCTTAAAATACACATTTATTTACAAGTTATAAATATTACGATATTTATATATTGTGTGCATTCTAAAGAACATCTAAAAGGAATGAAATAATATTTTTAAATAACATTAAAAGAGCAAAAAAATAATTTTTTATTTCATTAAGAAATTATTAATGTGAGCAATGCTATTGAATATGTTTCAAAATCTGATCCTAAATTCAGCTTGATTTTAATGTAAGCTATACTTAGAAAAAAATTTACAAAGATATGTAAATCTAAATGAAAGATGTACATCATTAGTTATGCTGATTAAACTGTGGTGCTGACTATTTAAACCTCATCTACTAATTATACAAAAAAAGTTTTTGTGTGTACGTGTTGAAGGGAGTGAGTGGAAGAATCTGGTTAGTAAATTTCCACTTTTCTGCTATTGGGCAAACAATTGGAAGATGTTACGTTTTTGTATTTTCAACACA
>NW_011888800.1:4742188-4751022 GCF_000151845.1 Pteropus vampyrus | reverse complement strand
AGAGAAAACATCAGCAAATTTGGTATATTTCACCTTTCCTAAAACAAATCTTGTACTTCATCTTTCCCTTTCAATGGAATTCTGGTTCCAGCTTTGGTGGTCTGTGTTGTTTAGGAATTACTTTCTCATTTAAAACAACTAGAAAAATTAAACGAAAAAATTTTGTTAAAGCTGTTTCAAGGTATTAGAGAGCTACTAAGGTGGACCAAGACCCAAGAGAGAGGCGAGTCCAGAGAGGCAAGCCTAGCATTCCAAGTTGCTTTTCCCTTGTAGGGAACTGCCTGTCTAAAATGTAAAGGACAAAAGGCTCAACGAGCTTTCAATAGCTTCATAAGACTAGGGGAACAAAAACCAGAGGAGGAGCCCTGGTAAATATTTCAGGGACTAAACCTAGAAGTAAGGTGAACTAAAAATAAATCATCTCTCTCAAGGATTGAAGCCTAACTTCAAAACATGTCAATCCTTGTTTGAATCACGGGGATCTACAATTGCTAGCATCCCTAGCCTAAAAAACTGCCTAAACAAAAGTAAATCTTCTTAGAGGAAGATAACAATCCAGAGATTTAAACTATTTCTTCAATGTCAAGATCTCGATAAAAAATAACCAGGCATAAAAGAAAATAAAAATAACTGAAAATCAAGAGAAAAAAAAACACACAATAGATCAAATGCACAAGGAAGCCAAGTAATGAAATTATCTGATATAACCCTAAAATATATATGATTAATATGTTGAAGTAATTAAGAGACAAGTCTGGAAATGGTGGTAGAGACTGAAGCATGAAGAAGAAAAAGGATCGAAAATAAAGAAAGGAGATATTCAATATGTGATAAATATGTAAAAACATCTATAATTAGAAAAGAGAGAAAGTTGGGGCAAAAGCAACACTTGAAGAAATAATGACTGAGAATTTTTTATAACTGATTGTCGATATTAAGCTACAGATTTAAGTATATTGACACAGGTAATGAGCAAATTTCTCTGAGGTACAAAGTTATCTCATTGATGACATCTTATGGCTCTCTGCAAATTCCTGGCTTTACCCATTTTTGGAGCAATAGCTTGCCTATGAATCAGGTGGAGGATGAATTTCATATATGGTGCTATATTTGTAACTCCAGAATCCTTTATTTACTCTGGTCAAAGCAGCCACTCTCTTTAGTAGTTACATGTATACAAATTTTCTATTAATATTGATATTTGTTAGCTTTAAAATATCATGTATTATTGTATACAAACATAGTTTTTATATTTCATTATTAAAAAATTCCAGGAATTACAATATACTTTAATATATTAGGAACACCTTACCTTTTCATCGAATTCAGGTGTCAGTAAACTTTTTCTATAAAGGACCAGATAGTAAATATTTTGGGCCTTGAAGGCTACTTACAGTCTGTCATAACTACTCAATCTGCCATTGTAGCATGAAAGTAGCCACAGACAATACATAAATGAATGAGTAAGGCTGTGTTCCAGTAATATATCATTTACGGATATAAGCAAAGGGCTAGTTTGATAATCGGGCCATAATTTGCCCATGCCCTGATTTGACTGGATAGCAACCCTTCCATTCTACACGTTTTCTTATATTTGCACCTTCATATTATCAGCAATGATTTTTTTTCCCTACAGTATCTCCTAACAACCTCATTTCTTCAAAAGAAATTTGAAAGGCAGAAAAAAGGAATTGAGAGACAGAAGAGACATACCGACTAATTAGAACATTTGAATCTGAATTGTATATAGGTCCTTATTCAAACAAGCAAACTGTAAAAAACAAATTATGGGACAAACAAGGAAATATGATATGAACGTCAACTTGGATATTTGTTGATAGTAAGAAAATACCATTGTTTTTAACTGTTTATGATGATGGTATTGCTTATATTTTCATAGCAGTCTATATCTTCTAGAGATACATACTGAAATACTTCTAGATGAGAGTAAATGTAATCCCTTTAGAATTTTCTTTAGAATATTTGAGGTGGGGGAGAAAGTTAAGGTATATATAAATAAGGTTAGCCATGAGCTAATTGTTGAAGATGGGTGATTTCCATATTGGGTGCTTTATCTTTTTCTTCTTATTCCATCTACTTTGTTTGGTTTAAAATATAACAAAACTTTTTTTAAAAACTAGTCTCAAATAGAAGGCCTCCACAAGTGGGGACAGAAGTCCTGCCCTGGCTGGCCCCTCTTGCCTAACCATTTGCCTTGGAAGGCAGTGGTGTCAGCAGGAAGAAGAAACATTTTTTAATGGTTCACTTAGAAAGGTCATCTTTTTGCTATTCGTAGTGAGATATCATCCTTTAAAAATCTGCATACAGGCGACTATTAGGGGGCTTAGTCAGGGGTGGCACTCGAGAGCTAGTATCACTGAGGACAACGTCTTCTCTCATTTGAAGAACTGCAATGGAGCCAGCAGCAGAAGACAGGTAAGACCCCGTGAGAACAGCACCTGTCGCATTTTTCCAAGAAACAGCAACATTAGAAGGGGACCCGGTTCACACAAGCTCATAACCACTAGGAGGTGCATTAGACTCACTGCAGCCTCAGTGATAGGCGGGGATAAAAGGCATTCTCAGTTCAAGTAAAAGCTTTGGACAAAGCTCAAAGCATCCGCCTTGCAATTATATTCAAGCCTGTCTAAAGTGGAGATAGCCTCAGGAAACACTAGCTTACATAACACAAGCATACACACCACCTTGCCCCAAAGCACTCATAAATTCTTGATACCCTCAGGATACTGGCTAATATCTCACAGGTAGCTATCCACTGATTTCAGCCAGCTCTGTTAACCTGTATATTCCCAGCCTAAATTCATGATCATTAGGTAACTAAATATTAGCAGCCTAGCCTTCAATAGGTACATTTCAAATTGGTGATTAACTTTTTTTTGAGGTCATTATTGTTTCAGAATGGCTAAAAATGTATTGAAATTGCAGGTGGTCAGTTGATTGGGAGTCAGCCTCATCACACTGCAGCACACACAGTATCATTCTCAACGCCCCAGCTTATACTCAAGCACAGCCGCACAGCCTCCCACATGTTCCCAGGCTGCATGTGTCTAGCAGAAGAAAATGCCGGTTCTCAGACTTGCTGCATGGGGAGCCTGACTCCTCGGTTTCCTCCCTGGTGATTTCCAGACTTGGCTTCTGCAGGAAGCAGATCTGCTCTTCTCCCAAAGGAGGCCAAATGTCATAACAGAGGAAAAGGCTGCTAGCAACGAGGGGGCCCAGAATGAGAGAGCAGGGGAAAGGTTAGCCCCAAGAACCTGAACAGATCATTTTACTGGAATGGAGGAAAATAAAACTTTTTCTAAAGCTGATTCATTTACTCCAGATAGTTCTTGTTCCCATGTCTCTGCATTCCTTCTTGGATTCCGTCCCCCACCCCCATTTATCCCCTTCATTGCTAGTTCTGGAAATCAATGAGTGATAGGTTAGCATGGTGCTCATCTCATGGTGTCACCTAGCAACATGATGTTCATAAATAGCTACAATCATCTCTTCTCCAAAAACAGCTCAAACTTCTTTTAAAGACATCAGGAAAAATGCTTAGCTCTTTCAGAGCTAGTGTGAATGTCCCCTTGTCTCCTATTCCCAGCCTTTCTCTTCCCCTTCTCAGTTTGACCTCCCAGCATGTTTATTGTTTATACTCTGCCTTTTTTTAAATGCACATTTCCTTCTACAGGGTCACATAACAGCTGCCCATGTAAAAGTCTCCCAGTAGTTTTGTGAACTTCATTGAGCTCAAAAACAACTCAAAAGCCAAAAACATTCCTACTTAATTCTCACTCCTTGCACTTTAAAAGAACTCAAACTAAAATTCATAGAATACTAAGGCTGAGAAAGAATCACTTCTAGATAAGTTAAGACCGTACTAATCAGATAAGAATTTTATACTTTATTAAGAGATTAAATATGCAAAAACAAAAAGGGTGCCTTGATTTGACTGGATAGCAACCCTTCCATAAGAAGACCAATACCCAGCAAACCTTAATTAACTCATAAATCCAACATATGTATTTTGGGTATCATATTTCAAATACTGTGCTAGGTAATGATACAAAGATGAATAAAGATGAAAGGTTCACAGTGTAATGAGAAATGTCAGGATATTCTCCTTGCAGGAGAACTAAAGAGCATTTAGGAGAAGCCCCAATCTTCTAATTCTGTAGTTGTTACAGATAGAGAGTCACAGATGAACAACTTTCAGGTGAAAAGCATGAAGAATCAGCAAAATGCTTGATATCTTATAATAGAATTGAATCTTAGGTTCTTGGTTTGAGCGAGGGGGTGCACACTGGCGCCATGCACTGTGATGGGAGGACTGGGAGGTTTAGGACAAATAGGGGTCCTGTTTGGGCCATGTTAAAGCCACAGCACAGAACTGTGACTGACTCTAGGTCTAAAGGGGCAAGGAGAGGAAGGGTGGTCTTATCAGAAGCGAGAAGGAATAGCTGTGGCCAATGGGGAGGGCTGACCTCAGCAGAGAAACATCTAACCCATGATGAGCAGGCAAAGAGGAAGAAAAAAAGATGCATACCCTGAACTCATTCTCTTCCTGCCTTTGCAAGGATTGCCAATGCTTCCCACTGGGCAAACCCAACTGGTGTCCAGAGACAAGGCAGCTTGGTGATGTAGCACATAATGGTCAGCCTCATAGGGCACAGAGCAGGGAGGAGAGGAAAGAGTGGATCTGAAGGAGGAGAATCAAAAATATCCAGCGCCCACGTTGTTGCATTTTCAACAACATGGATAGAGCCTGAAATAATCATACTAAGTGAAATAAGCCAGATAGAAAAAGTTGAAAATCACATGATATCACTTATATTATATGTGGGATATAAACCTAAAAGCAACAAATAGCAGGGCAAACAAACAGAGACTCATGGACATGGATTATAGACTAGAGATTACCAGAGGGTAGGAGGTAGGGGAGGAGCAGGGAGGTAGACGGGGTAAAGGAGGTCAAACATAGGGGGTTAGGGGGAGGGTGAAGTGGGTAAAGGGGATCAAATATATGGTAGCTGAAGGAAACTGGACTTTGGGTGGTAAACACACAATACAATATACAGATGTCAAATTATAATGTACACTTGAAAATTATATAATTGTATTAACCAATGTAACCCCAATAAACTTAATTAAAAAAAAATATCCCACACCACATCCGAATGGGGATGTTGAGGGTTTTTTTTGTTGTTGTTATACAAGTCTGGGAGTCAGGGGAGAGGTCAAAATCAGAGATATAAATTTGGGAGCCCTTCAGTTAATAGATGGTAATTAAAGCCATGTTTCCGGATGAGATCACTCAGAGGAGATAAAAGGGCCGTGGCCAGGGATACAATTTAGCCTCTTACTGGAGAAGGAGGAGGCAACAAAGGGGCCTGGAAAGGAAATGCCCAAGAGTCTAAGGAAAACCAGAGAGTGGTAGCTCCAGAGCTAAAAGAAGACTGTTTCAAGAAAGAAAGAAGTATTGGTCCACTGTCCTGAAAGAGGTTTGTGAGGCTGAATAAGTAGGAGAGTATCTTTCACTTAGACATAGAAGAAGAAATACCATGCACAAATGAACCATTCCATTGAATAAGCAGAACTTTAAGGGTACAACAAAAAACCACTTTATTCTCTGTCTCACAATTGCCTTAATAATCCTGTTGAGTGGGTTAATTTTGTCTCACCCACATACATAAAATTTAGGCAAGGCCCATGATTTTTTTGGTCACGCTCAGATATAATTATTTTAATTACATGGCTATCTGAATTTTCTCCCTTTTGGTTTTCAGAACTGGAAAGGCCCTGAGAGCTCAGGAACCAGTGGGTGGATGTCCTCTGTTCATGTGAGACCTCCAAGCAGACAAACCAACATGCAGAATCAATCCTGGGTACCAGGGGGAAACAGCTATGTGTCTTACTTGATCTTCAGCAATTACTACTGCCCCTTTCAATGTTCACTCCACACTCTTGAGTGACCTGCAATACCAAATATACAATGATCTCAGTGCCCCTCCAGGTGGTTACTGTCATCAGGAAAACAGGTCTGATAACTTTGAGTGTTGTCTGGTCCCAGGGTACTTGTGCCTCAAGGGAAGACCAGGGGAAGAGGGCAATGCTTAACACTATTCATTTATTTTAAAACTATTTATTGAGCTCTTACTCTGCTAGGTGTTAGAGATTCAAATGATAAGCAAAAATAAACACAGTCCCTGGTCTCACAGGAGAGGGTGGGTCCAGAAGAACCACTGGGTTTCTAGCTTGTAGACTGGTCTGATGGTGATGGCAACCACTAATTAATGGAGCAAGGAAAGGCCAGAAGACCATGAGTAATGTAAGGAATGTTCTACTCTTTATACCATCTCTCAACAGAACCCGCTTTCAGTCATTTCTGTCCTTTGTAGGCCACCATTTGGACAAAATAATCACCAATTTTGTTCAGGAGATAGCAAGCTACCAAATGCAATGTTTCACTCTACAGTATGGGAAGAACTTTGCATAAAATGCATAAACATTTTCAAAGCATGTTCGCATTCAGCATATTTTATCCTCACCAAAATTTCATCAGTTCCCCTAATCATCCTTATTTAAAGATTGGCACATTTACAATCTTGATAGAATTGTGGTGAGTATTTCTGGGCACATCATCAAAAACCTGCAGCTGCTAAATCCATTATGAAATCTCAGAATCTCAGAGGTTTAAGAGAACATTAGCTCTCAGTTACTTCCAAACCACTCATTTTGCTGAGTCCCAAAGAGCTAGCTAGAGGCAAAGCCAGGAATGTAGTCAAATAAAACAAGTACATATCCAATTAATACTCAAAATCTCTGATAGTTACTACATTACTTTCACATAGGGTTTTTTTTTAAAAAATGCATGGAAAATTTAAGACTCACCTAAGCACATCCCCATCACGCTAACATGACCACCCAGTTCTGCTGACAAGTGGTCTTCATCAATCAGCAAGAGGTGTGTGGCTCCGTGCAACATGCTGTGAACACCAGAAGACAGAAAAGACTCAGTCCCCTCACCTCTGTCCCGCCCCCTGCCTCCCCTGGGTGGGTATTGATCTGCACTAGGAATTCTTGGCTGCCTTCTCTCAGAAAGCTGCCTCCAGGACTCCAACAGGGAACCTTAACAGATGAGGAGAAAATCAGAACTGTCTGTTCTAGTAGGGACCCAGGGTTAAAGGTGTGCTAGGGTATTATAAATTGGGTTGACACCTGGAATTTATAGTTTGAGGGGTTTAAGGGCAAAAAGACTGCTAAAAAGAGAGGAGGGGATGATGGGTGGTGTGGTGGTACGAAAATAAACAAACACACCAAGGTTTATATATATATATGTAAAACTGACCTCAAAATTCCCAAGACTACAACAGTCTTCAGGATGAAGACTACTTTACTCTTCAAACTTGCCCTTGATGTTTATTTGAATTAGAATTTTTCTGCAGAAACATGATGGAGGAAAGAAATGAAAAAATTCCAAACAGAGAATTTGCCCCAAACTTAAAACATAATCCCCACCCTCATGACTCACTCTTCTTTGGGTCACAAGTTAAAAAAACATTCCTTGAATACTCATCAGTGCTAGATTTTGTGCTAAGGTTTGGGGACTTGATATAAACATAGATTAGTCAATCTCCCTGTCTTCAAGCGGACTACAGTCTAGCAGGGGACTCCGACTGGTAAACAGATATACAAAGATGAGTTCATTGGCATGTGAACAAGTGCTGGAGAAGGTACTAGGAGAGACTGTTGGGGGATGCTTCATAAAAGAGATGGCATTTCAGTAAGTTTTAAAGAGTACATATAATTTGATAGGCAGCCAAAGGCAGAGGGTATAGTGCGTGCAAAGTGCACAGAAACGTGGAATCACTGGGAAGAGATTGTCAGGTAATGGCAGGAGGTGAGAGACCAGATCATGAAGGGCTCCTAGGCCATGCTGAAAAATAGAAGCAATCCATTGTAATATGCTCTGTGTATGCTCAGTAGATGCTCATTTTGCTGCAGTCATGCTGAGTAACAAGTAACCTTGAAATCTCAGTGGTTTGCAACAACAAAAGTTATGTCATTCATGTTACATATCAGCAACGGACCCACTGAGGTTCAGCAGCTCTGTGCCTCTGAGGTTCTGTTCCAGGTTACAGGCAGACTATGCCAACCCCAGATGTCTTCCCAATCTAGGACTCAGGCTGACAGAGAAGCCTCTTTTAGGGCTGCTTTCATGCTACAATGGCAGAGGTGAGTAGCTGTACTTGTGATGACTGTATGACCCACAAAGGCTAAGGTATTTACTATCTAGGCCTTTATAGAAAAAGTTTTTCTAACCCTGCTCTAGAGGACAAGCAAAGTGATGCTGTATAACTCCCCAGGCTAGATCATAAAAGGTGAAGCAGCTTCTGCCCTGTTGACTAAATACTCAGCTTTGAAGGACACCACATCAGCAGCCTGAGTGCCGTGGGGTCGCTGTGTTGTAAGAATGCACAAGCCAGCTGACATGCAGAGTCCCTGAGACTACGTGAGAGTGGCTCCAGTCCTAAGGTTCCAGCACCGCCAAACTCCCACTGCAAGTGCACCACAAATTCCCAAGTCAGAACTATCCAGCTGAGTCTTTCCTGAATTCTAGACCCACAGAAACTGTGAGGAAACATTAAGATGATTGTTTTATTGCTTTAAGCCACTACATTTTGGGGCAATTAGTTATGCAGCAATAGGTAAGTGGAACACTTATTTTCCTTTTCACCACTACAACAGCCTCTTCCTTGCTCCCAGGCATTTGGTAGCACATTGTGTTGTCATTTTTAAGTGGTTGAAAAAAAATCAAAATAATATTTCAT
>NW_011888800.1:4737996-4740728 GCF_000151845.1 Pteropus vampyrus | reverse complement strand
ATTTAGTCCCTGCCCAAGTGAAATTATACTTTGTTAGGGAAGATTTGATATATAAAAAGAAGGACTGCTCTGGACTGAGAACATAAAATTTCTATGGACCTCCATTTGATGACTGAAATTAGTAGAGGCAGAAGCCTTGACTAAGGAAACTATAATTTAAAAACCCAGTTTGCTTGTGGTGCTGAGAGCCAAGGACCAGGAGGTTGGCACCTTTAAGAAAATACCTTAATGAGTGTTTTTTCTTGTTATGCAAGTTAGGTGCTGGGGACTCCTCTAGAGAACTAAAGCTTTCCAGTCTGGTAACGTTAAGAGGTTAGTTACCTCCTTTATGGACAGCGGAAATCTTCCTGTAACTGTTTTGCTATTTTAGAGGTTACTTTGGAATTTGTAGCATAAATATTTACCAGTATGCCTTTAAGTGATAATATTTCATTTATAGTCTAAGAACTTTATAATTCCATGTCTTCTCTCTGAGCTTTTGTGCTATTGTCATATATTTTATTTCGATATCTGTTAGAAATCACATACTACCTTGTTTTTATTTTTGGTTAAACAGTCAATATTCTTTTAAAAAGAACTGCATATGAGTAAAGCATTTATTTAATCATGTGGTTACTACTTCTGGTGCTCTTCATTCCTTCATTTAGATCCAGATTTCTATCTGTTATCATTTTCGTTCTGGCTGAAAGGCTTTTTTTTACATTTAGTGCAGTCTGGGTATGCTTAAAATGAATTCTTTCAGCTTCCATATATCTGAACAAGTCTTTATTTTACTTTTGTTTTTGAAATGTTTTTGACTATAGAACCCTGATATTCTTTATTTGTCCCTAGCTTATTTTATCCCTAGCTTATCTGATCCAATTTTACCAGTGGTTTATTAATTTTATTAGTTTTTTCAAAATCAGCAGTTGGCTCTGTTCATCTTCTATACTGCATGTTTTCTAGTTTATTAATTTTCAACCTTTTCTTATTTCTTTCCTTTATAAACTTTATTTATACTATTCTTTTTTTAACTTTTTGTATTGACTCTTTAGTAGCTCATTAGTTTTAAGACTTTCTTCCTTTCTAACATTAGAATTTAAAGTTATAAAATTCTCTCCAAATACTGTTTTAGCTGCATCTTACATGTTTTTTTCTGATATTTGATGTTATTTTTATTACTGTTCTGATCTAAAGAATTTTACATTTTTATTAAGTCCCTCTTTGAACCAGTTATTTAGCACTGTGAGTCTAATGTTTCTTATATATTTTTTCTAATTATCTTTTTGTTTCCTAACTTCATTGAGATCAGAGATGTATCTATAACTAATTTTTTAAACTTGTTAAAATTTGTTTCATGGCCTAATATATAGTCAACTTTTATAAAACTACTAAGTATGTTTGAAAATAATGTATATTCTGCAATTTTAGGGTATAACATGTGTTCATAGATCAAGCTTATTAACCATGTAATTAATAACCCTGAGTCCCAAAAGACGAAAATTGAAAGTCAAGGCAAAATCATCTATATTACCAATTTCACATATTTAAACCTAGTTGCTCCTCAAAACTATATTCATAAAGTACTCACTTAACTTCTCTACTTGGATGTCTAATAGTCACATCAAATGTGAAGTAGACTTCCTTCCTTCCCCCACCAAGACGTGTTCCTTCCCCAAGCTTGCCCACATCAATCTTTCTCCAGACTTAAGCCTAAAGATTATTCTTTCACTGATTCCCCCTCCTATCCATTCCATTTAATCCATTAGGAAGTCCTTTTGATATTTCCTCCAAAATGTATGTAATATCTGTCCACTTCTTTTCATCCTCACTACCACTACACTGATCCAAACAATAGTAACTTACCAAGACTACAATAGCCTAACTGACCTTCCTGATTTCTGTTTTGCCCCCCTTCTCCCCAACCAGTTCTCCATATAGTTGCCAGAATAATCTTTTAGAATTGTAAATTATAAAATGTCATGCCCTACTTAAAACCCCCCTATCATTTCTTCTCACACTTAGAATAAAATCAAAACTCCTTACCTTAGTTTACAAAGCCAGTAATATCTGGCTTCTGACTGCTTCCCCATGCTCACTCTGCTTCTATTCTGGTCTTCTAGTGCTTCCTGTAACCCACAAAGCTTGTTCCCACCTTAGGGCCTGTATTAGACAGGATAGGGTAGGTTATACTACTGTAATACACAATCCCTAATCATACAAGTATCCAGTGGGGCTAGGCAATATTTTAGGGCAACCGCTGTCTGTGAGGGGACTCAGTAATTGAGGCTGTCTCAGTCTTGACGTTCCACTATTTCAGTATGTGGCCTCGTCCATAACTATGTGGTAGAGGAAGAGTACTAGAAACTCTTAACATCCGCCTGGAAATTATTTCTATCACATCTTCTCACTGCCCATTTTCCAGAATGAGTAAAAAATCCCACCTACCTGTAAGATGTTGAGAAAGTATACTCCTGTATGCCAAGGAGAAGCAAGTCAGATACAAGTATCCAAAGTCTACCATATAACTGTTCCCTGTTTCTAAAATGTATTCCATCTAATTTTCACATTTGGGTTTCATCTCAAAAGTCACCTTCTTAGGCTATCATTGGCCACCCAGGTACTCCCTATTGCAACTAAATATTAATTATCTGTATATAACTTTCAACTGATTTGGTTGTTTCTTGTACTCCCTCTTCCCTATCTGGAATATAATCCCCATCAAAGCGGGTAGCTTGCCTGTATTGTTCACT